>NW_028237897.1:600000-889183 GCF_034619465.1 Leptosomus discolor
TAAGCTAAATCCTGAGGTAGAGCCCAACACGCCTCCCGACGCAGAGCGGAAAGTAAGCTAAATCCTGAGGTAGAGCCCAACACGCGTCCCGACGCAGAGCCGAACACACGTCCCGACGTAGAGCCCAACACACGTCCCGACGTAGAGCCCAACACACGTCCCGACGTAGAGCCCAACACACGTCCCGACGTAGAGCCCAACACACGTCCCGACGTAGAGCCCAACACACGTCCCGACGTAGAGCCCAACACACGTCCCGACGTAGAGCCCAACACACGTCCCGACGTAGAGCCCAACACACGTCCCGACGTAGAGCCCAACACACGTCCCGACGTAGAGCCCAACACACGTCCCGACGTAGAGCTGAAAGTAAGCTAAATCCTGATGTAGAGCCCAAGGCACGTCCCGACGTAGAGCCCAACGCACGTCCCGACGTAGAGCCCAACGCAGGTCCCGACGTAGAGCCCAACGCAGGTCCCGACGTAGAGCCCAACGCAGGTCCCGACGTAGAGCCCAACGCAGGTCCCGACGTAGAGCCCAACGCACGTCCCGACGTAGAGCCCAACGCACGTCCCGACGCAGAGCCCAACGCACGTCCCGACGTAGAGCTGAAAGTAAGCTAAAGCCTGATGTAGAGCCCAACACACGTCCCGACGTAGAGCCCAACACACGTCCCGACGTAGAGCCCAACACACGTCCCGACGTAGAGCCCAACACACGTCCCGACGTAGAGCCCAACACACGTCCCGACGTAGAGCCCAACACACGTCCCGACGTAGAGCCCAACACACGTCCCGACGTAGAGCCCAACACACGTCCCGACGTAGAGCTGAAAGTAAGCTAAATCCTGAGGTAGAGCCCAAAACACGTCCCGACGTAGAGCCCAACACACGTCCCGACGTAGAGCCCAACACACGTCCCGACGTAGAGCCCAACACACGTCCCGACGTAGAGCCCAACACACGTCCCGACGTAGAGCTGAATGTAAGCTAAATCCTGACGGAGAGCCCAACACACGTCCCGACGTACAGCCCAACACACGTCCCGACGTACAGCCCAACACACGCCCCGACGTACAGCCCAACACACGCCCCGACGTACAGCCCAACACACGCCCCGACGTACAGCCCAACACACGTCCCGACGTACAGCCCAACACACGTCCCGACGTACAGCCCAACACACGTCCCGATGTAGAGCTGGAAGTAAGCTAAATCCTGAGGTAGAGCCCAACACACGTCCCGACGCAGAGCGGAAAGTAAGCTAAATCCTGAGGTAGAGCCCAACACACGTCCCGACGCAGAGCTGAAAGTAAGCTAAATCCTGATGTAGAGCCCATCACACGTCCCGACGTAGAGCCCAACACACGTCCCGACCTAGAGCCCAACACACGTCCCGACCTAGAGCCCAACACACGTCCCGACCTAGAGCCCAACACACGTCCCGACCTAGAGCCCAACACACGTCCCGACGTAGAGCCCAACACACGTCCCGACCTAGAGCCCAACACACGTCCCGACCTAGAGCCCAACACACGTCCCGACCTAGAGCCCAACACACGTCCCGACCTAGAGCCCAACACACGTCCCGACGCAGAGCCCAACACACGTCCCGACGCAGAGCCCAACACACGTCCCGACGCAGAGCCCAACACACGTCCCGACGCAGAGCCCAACACACGTCCCGACGCAGAGCCTAACACACGTCCCGACGCAGAGCCCAACACACGTTCCGATGTAGCGCTGAAAGTAAGCGAAATCCTGATGTAGAGCCCAACACACGTCCCGACGCACAGCCCAACACACGTCCCGACGTAGAGCTGAAAGTAAGCTAAATCCTGAAGTAGAGCCCAACACGCGGCCCGACGCAGAGCGGAAAGTAAGCTAAATCCTGAGGTAGAGCCCAACACGCATCCCGACGCAGAGCGGAAAGTAAGCTAAATCCTGAGGTAGAGCCCAACACGCCTCCCGACGCAGAGCGGAAAGTAAGCTAAATCCTGAGGTAGAGCCCAACACGCGTCCCGACGTAGAGCCCAACACACGTCCCGACCTAGAGCCCAACACACGTCCCGACCTAGAGCCCAACACACGTCCCGACCTAGAGCCCAACACACGTCCCGACGTAGAGCCCAACACACGTCCCGACGTAGAGCCCAACACACGTCCCGACGTAGAGCCCAACACACGTCCCGACCTAGAGCCCAACACACGTCCCGACGTAGAGCCCAACACACGTCCCGACGTAGAGCTGAAAGTAAGCTAAATCCTGATGTAGAACCCAAGGCACGTCCCGACGTAGAGCCCAACGCACGTCCCGACGTAGAGCCCAACGCAGGTCCCGACGTAGAGCCCAACGCAGGTCCCGACGTAGAGCCCAAAGCAGGTCCCGACGTAGAGCCCAACGCAGGTCCCGACGTAGAGCCCAACACACGTCCCGACGTAGAGCTGAAAGTAAGCTAAATCCTGATGTAGAGCCCAAGGCACGTCCCGACGTAGAGCCCAACGCACGTCCCGACGTAGAGCCCAACGCACGTCCCGACGCAGAGCCCAACGCACGTCCCGACGTAGAGCTGAAAGTAAGCTAAATCCTGATGTAGAGCCCAACACACGTCCCGACGTAGAGCCCAACACACGTCCCGACGTAGAGCCCAACACACGTCCCGACGTAGAGCCCAACACACGTCCCGACGCAGAGCTGAAAGTAAGCTAAATCCTGATGTAGAGCCCATCACACGTCCCGACGTAGAGCCCAACACACGTCCCGACCTAGAGCCCAACACACGTCCCGACCTAGAGCCCAACACACGTCCCGACCTAGAGCCCAACACACGTCCCGACCTAGAGCCCAACACACGTCCCGACGTAGAGCCCAACACACGTCCCGACCTAGAGCCCAACACACGTCCCGACCTAGAGCCCAACACACGTCCCGACCTAGAGCCCAACACACGTCCCGACCTAGAGCCCAACACACGTCCCGACGCAGAGCCCAACACACGTCCCGACGCAGAGCCCAACACACGTCCCGACGCAGAGCCCAACACACGTCCCGACGCAGAGCCCAACACACGTCCCGACGCAGAGCCTAACACACGTCCCGACGCAGAGCCCAACACACGTTCCGATGTAGCGCTGAAAGTAAGCGAAATCCTGATGTAGAGCCCAACACACGTCCCGACGCACAGCCCAACACACGTCCCGACGTAGAGCTGAAAGTAAGCTAAATCCTGAAGTAGAGCCCAACACGCGGCCCGACGCAGAGCGGAAAGTAAGCTAAATCCTGAGGTAGAGCCCAACACGCATCCCGACGCAGAGCGGAAAGTAAGCTAAATCCTGAGGTAGAGCCCAACACGCCTCCCGACGCAGAGCGGAAAGTAAGCTAAATCCTGAGGTAGAGCCCAACACGCGTCCCGACGTAGAGCCCAACACACGTCCCGACCTAGAGCCCAACACACGTCCCGACCTAGAGCCCAACACACGTCCCGACGTAGAGCCCAACACACGTCCCGACGTAGAGCCCAACACACGTCCCGACGTAGAGCCCAACACACGTCCCGACGTAGAGCCCAACACACGTCCCGACGTAGAGCCCAACACACGTCCCGACGTAGAGCCCAACACACGTCCCGACGTAGAGCTGAAAGTAAGCTAAATCCTGATGTAGAGCCCAAGGCACGTCCCGACGTAGAGCCCAACGCACGTCCCGACGTAGAGCCCAACGCAGGTCCCGACGTAGAGCCCAACGCAGGTCCCGACGTAGAGCCCAAAGCAGGTCCCGACGTAGAGCCCAACGCAGGTCCCGACGTAGAGCCCAACACACGTCCCGACGTAGAGCCCAACACACGTCCCGACGTAGAGCTGAAAGTAAGCTAAATCCTGATGTAGAGCCCAAGGCACGTCCCGACGTAGAGCCCAACGCACGTCCCGACGTAGAGCCCAACGCACGTCCCGACGCAGAGCCCAACGCACGTCCCGACGTAGAGCTGAAAGTAAGCTAAATCCTGATGTAGAGCCCAACACACGTCCCGACGTAGAGCCCAACACACGTCCCGACGTAGAGCCCAACACACGTCCCGACGTAGAGCCCAACACACGTCCCGACGTAGAGCCCAACACACGTCCCGACGTAGAGCCCAACACACGTCCCGACGTAGAGCCCAACACACGCCCCGATGTAGAGCTGGAAGTAAGCTAAATCCTGAGGTAGAGCCCAACACACGTCCCGACGCAGAGCGGAAAGTAAGCTAAATCCTGAGGTAGAGCCCAACACACGTCCCGACGCAGAGCTGAAAGTAAGCTAAATCCTGATGTAGAGCCCATCACACGTCCCGACGTAGAGCCCAACACACGTCCCGACCTAGAGCCCAACACACGTCCCGACGTAGAGCCCAACACACGTCCCGACCTAGAGACCAACACACGTCCCGACGTAGAGCCCAACACACGTCCCGACCTAGAGCCCAACACACGTCCCGACCTAGAGCCCAACACACGTCCCGACCTAGAGCCCAACACACGTCCCGACCTAGAGCCCAACACACGTCCCGACCTACAGCCCAACACACGTCCCGACCTAGAGCCCAACACACGTCCCGACGCAGAGCCCAACACACGTCCCGACGCAGAGCCCAACACACGTCCCGACGCAGAGCCCAACACACGTCCCGACGCAGAGCCCAACACACGTCCCGACGCAGAGCCCAACACACGTCCCGACGCAGAGCCCAACACACGTTCCGATGTAGCGCTGAAAGTAAGCGAAATCCTGATGTAGAGCCCAACACACGTCCCGACGCACAGCCCAACACACGTCCCGACGCAGAGCCCAACACACGTCCCGACGCAGAGCCCAACACACGTTCCGATGTAGCGCTGAAAGTAAGCTAAATCCTGAGGTAGAGCCCAACACGCGTACCGACGCAGAGCGGAAAGTAAGCTAAATCCTGAGGTAGAGCCCAACACGCGTCCCGACGTAGAGCCCAACACACGTCCCGACGTAGAGCCCAACACACGTCCCGACGTAGAGCCCAACACACGTCCCGACGGAGAGCCCAACACACGTCCCGACGGAGAGCCCAACACACGTCCCGACGTAGAGCCCAACACACGTCCCGACGTAGAGCCCAACACACGTCCCGACGTAGAGCTGAAAGTAAGCTAAATCCTGATGTAGAGCCCAACACACGTCCCGACGTAGAGCCCAACGCACGTCCCGACGTAGAGCCCAACGCACGTCCCGACGTAGAGCCCAACGCAGGTCCCGACGTAGAGCCCAACGCACGTCCCGACGTAGAGCCCAACGCACGTCCCGACGCAGAGCCCAACGCACGTCCCGACGCAGAGCCCAACGCACGTCCCGACGTAGAGCCCAACGCACGTCCCGACGCAGAGCCCAAGGCACGTCCCGACGCAGAGCCCAACGCACGTCCCGACGCAGAGCCCAACGCACGTCCCGACGTAGAGCCCAACGCACGTCCCGACGCAGAGCCCAACGCACGTCCCGACGTAGAGCCCAACGCACGTCCCGACGTAGAGCCCAACGCACGTCCCGACGTAGAGCTGAAAGTAAGCTAAATCCTGAGGTAGAGCCCAACACACGTCCCGACGTAGAGCCCAACACACGTCCCGACGTAGAGCCCAACACACGTCCCGACGTAGAGCCCAACACACGTCCCGACGTAGAGCCCAACACACGTCCCGACGCAGAGCCCAACACACGTCCCGACGCAGAGCCCAACACACGTCCCAACGCAGAGCCCAACACACGTCCCGACGCAGAGCCCAACACACGTCCCGACGCAGAGCCCAACACACGTCCCGACGCAGAGCCCAACACACGTCCCAACGCAGAGCCCAACACACGTCCCGATGTAGCGCTGAAAGTAAGCGAAATCCTGATGTAGAGCCCAACACACGTCCCGACGCACAGCCCAACACACGTCCCGACGTAGAGCTGAAAGTAAGCTAAATCCTGAGGTAGAGCCCAACACGCGGCCCGACGCAGAGCGGAAAGTAAGCTAAATCCTGAGGTAGAGCCCAACACGCGTTCCGACGCAGAGCTGAAAGTAAGCTAAATCCTGAGGTAGAGCCCAACACGCGTCCCGACGCAGAGCCCAACACACGTCCCGACGCAGAGCCCAACACACGTCCCGACGCAGAGCCCAACACACGTCCCGACGTAGAGCCCAACACACGTCCCGACGTAGAGCCCAACACACGTCCCGACGTAGAGCTGAAAGTAAGCTAAATCCTGAGGTAGAGCCCAACACACGTCCCGACGTAGAGCCCAACACACGTCCCGACGTAGAGCCCAACACACGTCCCGACGTAGAGCCCAACACACGTCCCGACGTAGAGCCCAACACACGTCCCGACGTAGAGCTGAATGTAAGCTAAATCCTGACGTACAGCCCAACACACGTCCCGACGTACAGCCCAACACACGTCCCGACGTACAGCCCAACACACGTCCCGACGTACAGCCCAACACACGTCCCGACGTACAGCCCAACACACGTCCCGACGTACAGCCCAACACACGTCCCGATGTAGAGCTGGAAGTAAGCTAAATCCTGAGGTAGAGCCCAACACACGTCCCGACGCAGAGCGGAAAGTAAGCTAAATCCTGAGGTAGAGCCCAACACACGTCCCGACGCAGAGCGGAAAGTAAGCTAAATCCTGAGGTAGAGCCCAACACACGTCCCGACGCAGAGCGGAAAGTAAGCTAAATCCTGAGGTAGAGCCCAACACACGTCCCGACGCAGAGCGGAAAGTAAGCTAAATCCTGAGGTAGAGCCCAACACACGTCCCGACGCAGAGCGGAAAGTAAGCTAAATCCTGAGGTAGAGCCCAACACACGTCCCGACGCAGAGCGGAAAGTAAGCTAAATCCTGAGGTAGAGCCCAACACACGTCCCGACGCAGAGCGGAAAGTAAGCTAAATCCTGAGGTAGAGCCCAACACACGTCCCGACGCAGAGCGGAAAGTAAGCTAAATCCTGAGGTAGAGCCCAACACACGTCCCGACGCAGAGCGGAAAGTAAGCTAAATCCTGAGGTAGAGCCCAACACACGTCCCGACGCAGAGCGGAAAGTAAGCTAAATCCTGAGGTAGAGCCCAACACACGTCCCGACGCAGAGCGGAAAGTAAGCTAAATCCTGAGGTAGAGCCCAACACACGTCCCGACGCAGAGCGGAAAGTAAGCTAAATCCTGAGGTAGAGCCCAACACACGTCCCGACGCAGAGCGGAAAGTAAGCTAAATCCTGAGGTAGAGCCCAACACACGTCCCGACGCAGAGCGGAAAGTAAGCTAAATCCTGAGGTAGAGCCCAACACACGTCCCGACGCAGAGCCCAACACACGTCCCGACGCAGAGCCCAACACACGTCCCGACGCAGAGCCCAACACACGTCCCGACGCAGAGCCCAACACACGTCCCGACGCAGAGCCCAACACACGTCCCGACGCAGAGCCCAACACACGTCCCGACGCAGAGCCCAACACACGTCCCGACGCAGAGCCAAACACACGTCCCGACGCAGAGCCCAACACACGTCCCGACGCAGAGCCAAACACACGTCCCGACGCAGAGCCAAACACACGTCCCGACGCAGAGCCAAACACACGTCCCGACGCAGAGCCCAACACACGTCCCGACGTAGAGCTGAAAGTAAGCTAAATCCTGATGTAGAGCCCAACACACGTCCCGACGCAGAGCCCAACACACGTCCCGACGCAGAGCCCAACACACGTCCCGACGCAGAGCCCAACACACGTCCCGACGCAGAGCCCAACACACGTCCCGACGCAGAGCCCAACACACGTCCCGACGCAGAGCCCAACACACGTCCCGACGCAGAGCCCAACACACGTCCCGACGCAGAGCCCAACACACGTCCCGACGCAGAGCCCAACACACGTCCCGACGCAGAGCCCAACACACGTCCCGACGCAGAGCCCAACACACGTCCCGACGCAGAGCCCAACACACGTCCCGACGCAGAGCCCAACACACGTCCCGACGCAGAGCCCAACACACGTCCCGACGCAGAGCCCAACACACGTCCCGACGCAGAGCCCAACACACGTCCCGACGCAGAGCCCAACACACGTCCCGACGCAGAGCCCAACACACGTCCCGACGCAGAGCCCAACACACGTCCCGACGCAGAGCCCAACACACGTCCCGACGCAGAGCCCAACACACGTCCCGACGTAGAGCCCAACACACGTCCCGACGTAGAGCCCAACACACGTCCCGACGTAGAGCCCAACACACGTCCCGACGTAGAGCCCAACACACGTCCCGACGTAGAGCCCAACACACGTCCCGACGTAGAGCTGAAAGTAAGCTAAATCCTGAGGTAGAGCCCAACACACGTCCCGACGCAGAGCGGAAAGTAAGCTAAATCCTGAGGTAGAGCCCAACACACGTCCCGATGTAGAGCCCAACACACGTCCCGACGTAGACCTGAAAGTAAGCTAAATCCTGAGGTAGAGCCCAACGCACGTCCCGACGCAGAGCGCAACACATGTCCCGACGTAGAGCCCCACGCACGTCCCGACGTAGAGCCCCACGCACGTCCCGACGTAGAGCCCCACGCACGTCCCGACGTAGAGCCCCACGCACGTCCCGACGCAGAGCCCAACACACGTCCCGACGCAGAGCCCCACACACGTCCCGACGCAGAGCCCCACACACGTCCCGACGCAGAGCCCAACACACGTCCTGACGTAGAGCCCCACGCACGTCCCGACGTAGAGCCCCACGCACGTTCCGATGTAGAGCTGAAAGTAAGCTAAATCATGATGTAGAGCCCAACACACGTCCCGACGTAGAGCCCAACACACGTCCCGACGTAGAGCCCAACACACGTCCCGACGTAGAGCCCAACACACGTCCCGACGTAGAGCCCAACACACGTCCCGACGTAGAGCCCAACACACGTCCCGACCTAGAGCCCAACACACGTCCCGACGTAGAGCCCAACACACGTCCCGACCTAGAGCCCAACACACGTCCCGACCTAGAGCCCAACACACGTCCCGACCTAGAGCCCAACACACGTCCCGACGTAGAGCTGAAAGTAAGCTAAATCCTGAGGTAGAGCCCAACACACGTCCCGACGCAGAGCGGAAAGTAAGCTAAATCCTGAGGTAGAGCCCAAAACACGTCCCGACGCAGAGCGGAAAGTAAGCTAAATCCTGAGGTAGAGCCCAACACACGTCCCGATGTAGAGCCCAACACACGTCCCGACGTAGACATGAAAGTAAGCTAAATCCTGAGGTAGAGCCCAACGCACGTCCCGACGCAGAGCGCAACACACGTCCCGACGTAGAGCCCCACACACGTCCCAGCGTAGAGCCCCACACACGTCCCGACGTAGAGCCCCACACACGTCCCGACGTAGAGCCCCACACACGTCCCGACGTAGAGCCCCACACACGTCCCGACGTAGAGCCCCACACACGTCCCGACGTAGAGCCCCACACACGTCCCGACGTAGAGCCCCACACACGTCCCGACGCAGAGCCCCACACACGTCCCGACGCAGAGCCCCACACACGTCCCGACGCAGAGCCCCACACACGTCCCGACGCAGAGCCCAACACACGTCCCGACGTAGAGCCCAACACACGTCCCGACGCAGAGCCCAACACACGTCCCGACGTAGAGCCCAACACACGTCCCGACGTAGAGCCCAACACACGTCCCGACCTAGAGCCCAACACACGTCCCGACGTAGAGGCCAACACACGTCCCGACCTAGAGCCCAACACACGTCCCGACCTAGAGCCCAACACACGTCCCGACGTAGAGGCCAACACACGTCCCGACCTAGAGCCCAACACACGTCCCGACGTAGAGCCCAACACACGTCCCGACCTAGAGCCCAACACACGTCCCGACCTAGAGCCCAACACACGTCCCGACCTAGAGCCCAACACACGTCCCGACGTAGAGCCCAACACACGTCCCGACGTAGAGCCCAACACACGTCCCGACGTAGAGCTGAAAGTAAGCTAAATCCTGAGGTAGAGCCCAACACACGTCCCGACGCAGAGCGGAAAGTAAGCTAAATCCTGAGGTAGAGCCCAACACACGTCCCGATGCAGAGCGCAACACATGTCCCGACGTAGAGCCCCACACACGTCCCAGCGTAGAGCCCCACACACGTCCCGACGCAGAGCCCCACACACGTCCCGACGCAGAGCCCCACACACGTCCCGACGCAGAGCCCAACACACGTCCCGACGCAGAGCCCAACACACGTCCCGACGCAGAGCCAAACACACGTCCCGACGCAGAGCCCAACACACGTTCCGATGTAGAGCTGAAAGTAAGCTAAATCATGATGTAGAGCCCAACACACGTCCCGACGCAGAGCCCAACACACGTCCCGACGTAGAGCCCAACACACGTCCCGACGCAGAGCGGAAAGTAGGCTTAATCCTGAGGTAGAGCTCAACACATGTCCCGACGCAGAGCGGAAAGTAAGCTAAATCCTGAGGTAGAGCCCAACACACGTCCCGACCTAGAGCCCAACACACGTCCCGACGTAGAGCCCAACACACGTCCCGACGTAGAGCCCAACACACGTCCCGACGTAGAGCCCAACACACGTCCCGACGTAGAGCCCAACACACGTCCCGACGTAGAGCCCAACACACGTCCCGACGTAGAGCCCAACACACGTCCCGACCTAGAGCCCAACACACGTCCCGGCCTAGAGCCCAACACACGTCCCAACCTAGAGCCCAACACACGTCCCGACGCAGAGCGGAAAGTAGGCTAAATCCTGAGGTAGAGCCCAACACACGTCCCCACGTAGAGCTGAAAGTAAGCTAAATCCTGAGGTAGAGCCCAACACACGTCCCGACGTAGAGCCCAACACACGTCCCGACGTAGAGCCCAACACACGTCCCGACGTAGAGCCCAACACACGTCCCGACCTAGAGCCCAACACACGTCCCGACCTAGAGCCCAACACACGTCCCGACCTAGAGCCCAACACACGTCCCGACCTAGAGCCCAACACACGTCCCGACGCAGAGCCCAACACACGTCCCGACGCAGAGCCCAACACACGTCCCGACGCAGAGCCCAACACACGTCCCGACCTAGAGCCCAACACACGTCCCGACGTAGAGCTGAAAGTAAGCTAAATCCCGACGTAGAGCTGGAAGTAAGCTAAATCCCGACGTAGAGCCCAACACACGTCCCGACGTAGAGCCCAACACACGTCCCGACGCAGAGCGGAAAGTAAGCTAAATCCTGAGGTAGAGCCCAACACACGTCCCGACGCAGAGCGGAAAGTAAGCTAAATCCTGAGGTAGAGCCCAACACACGTCCCGACGCAGAGCGGAAAGTAAGCTAAATCCTGAGGTAGAGCCCAACACACGTCCCGACGCAGAGCGGAAAGTAAGCTAAATCCTGAGGTAGAGCCCAACACACGTCCCGACGCAGAGCGGAAAGTAAGCTAAATCCTGAGGTAGAGCCCAACACACGTCCCGACGCAGAGCCCAACACACGTCCCGACGCAGAGCCCAACACACGTCCCGACGCAGAGCCCAACACACGTCCCGACGCAGAGCCCAACACACGTCCCGACGCAGAGCCCAACACACGTCCCGACGCAGAGCCCAACACACGTCCCGACGCAGAGCCCAACACACGTCCCGACGCAGAGCCCAACACACGTCCCGACGCAGAGCCCAACACACGTCCCGACGCAGAGCCCAACACACGTCCCGACGCAGAGCCCAACACACGTCCCGACGCAGAGCCCAACACACGTCCCGACGCAGAGCCCAACACACGTCCCGACGCAGAGCCCAACACACGTCCCGACGCAGAGCCCAACACACGTCCCGACGCAGAGCCAAACACACGTCCCGACGCAGAGCCAAACACACGTCCCGACGCAGAGCCCAACACACGTCCCGACGCAGAGCCCAACACACGTCCCGACGCAGAGCCCAACACACGTCCCGACGCAGAGCCCAACACACGTCCCGACGCAGAGCCCAACACACGTCCCGACGCAGAGCCCAACACACGTCCCGACGCAGAGCCCAACACACGTCCCGACGCAGAGCCCAACACACGTCCCGACGCAGAGCCCAACACACGTCCCGACCCAGAGCCCAACACACGTCCCGACGCAGAGCCCAACACACGTCCCGACGTAGAGCCCAACACACGTCCCGACCTAGAGCCCAACACACGTCCCGACCTAGAGCCCAACACACGTCCCGACGTAGAGCCCAACACACGTCCCGACGTAGAGCCCAACACACGTCCCGACGTAGAGCTGAAAGTAAGCTAAATCCTGAGGTAGAGCCCAACACACGTCCCGACGCAGAGCGGAAAGTAAGCTAAATCCTGAGGTAGAGCCCAACACACGTCCCGATGTAGAGCCCAACACACGTCCCGACGTAGACCTGAAAGTAAGCTAAATCCTGAGGTAGAGCCCAACGCACGTCCCGACGCAGAGCGCAACACATGTCCCGACGTAGAGCCCCACGCACGTCCCGACGTAGAGCCCCACGCACGTCCCGACGTAGAGCCCCACGCACGTCCCGACGTAGAGCCCCACGCACGTCCCGACGTAGAGCCCCACGCACGTCCCGACGTAGAGCCCCACGCACGTCCCGACGTAGAGCCCCACGCACGTCCCGACGTAGAGCCCCACGCACGTCCCGACGTAGAGCCCCACGCACGTCCCGACGCAGAGCCCCACGCACGTCCCGACGCAGAGCCCAACACACGTCCCGACGCAGAGCCCCACGCACGTCCCGACGCAGAGCCCCACACACGTCCCGACGCAGAGCCCAACACACGTCCCGACGTAGAGCCCCACGCACGTCCCGACGTAGAGCCCCACGCACGTTCCGATGTAGAGCTGAAAGTAAGCTAAATCATGATGTAGAGCCCAACACACGTCCCGACGTAGAGCCCAACACACGTCCCGACGTAGAGCCCAACACACGTCCCGACGTAGAGCCCAACACACGTCCCGACGTAGAGCCCAACACACGTCCCGACGTAGAGCCCAACACACGTCCCGACGTAGAGCCCAACACACGTCCCGACGTAGAGCCCAACACACGTCCCGACGTAGAGCCCAACACACGTCCCGACGTAGAGCCCAACACACGTCCCGACGTAGAGCCCAACACAAGTCCCGACCTAGAGCCCAACACACGTCCCGACGTAGAGCCCAACACACGTCCCGACCTAGAGCCCAACACACGTCCCGACCTAGAGCCCAACACACGTCCCGACGTAGAGCTGAAAGTAAGCTAAATCCTGAGGTAGAGCCCAACACACGTCCCGACGCAGAGCGGAAAGTAAGCTAAATCCTGAGGTAGAGCCCAAAACACGTCCCGACGCAGAGCGGAAAGTAAGCTAAATCCTGAGGTAGAGCCCAACACACGTCCCGATGTAGAGCCCAACACACGTCCCGACGTAGACATGAAAGTAAGCTAAATCCTGAGGTAGAGCCCAACGCACGTCCCGACGCAGAGCGCAACACATGTCCCGACGTAGAGCCCCACACACGTCCCAGCGTAGAGCCCCACACACGTCCCGACGTAGAGCCCCACACACGTCCCGACGTAGAGCCCCACACACGTCCCGACGCAGAGCCCCACACACGTCCCGACGCAGAGCCCCACACACGTCCCGACGCAGAGCCCCACACACGTCCCGACGCAGAGCCCCACACACGTCCCGACGCAGAGCCCCACACACGTCCCGACGCAGAGCCCCACACACGTCCCGACGCAGAGCCCCACACACGTCCCGACGCAGAGCCCCACACACGTCCCGACGCAGAGCCAAACAGACGTCCCGACGTAGAGCCCAACACACGTTCCGATGTAGAGCTGTAAGTAAGCTATATCATGATGTAGAGCCCAACACACGTCCCGACGTAGAGCCCAACACACCTCCCGACGTAGAGCCCAACACACGTCCCGACCTAGAGCCCAACACACGTCCCGACCTAGAGCCCAACACACGTCCCGACCTAGAGCCCAACACACGTCCCGACCTAGAGCCCAACACACGTCCCGACCTAGAGCCCAACACACGTCCCGACCTAGAGCCCAACACACGTCCCGACCTAGAGCCCAACACACGTCCCGACCTAGAGCCCAACACACGTCCCGACCTAGAGCCCAACACACGTCCCGACCTAGAGCCCAACACACGTCCCGACGCAGAGCGGAAAGTAAGCTAAATCCTGAGGTAGAGCCCAACACACGTCCCCACGTAGAGCTGAAAGTAAGCTAAATCCTGAGGTAGAGCCCAACACACGTCCCGACGTAGAGCTGAAAGTAAGCTAAATCCCGACGTAGAGCTGGAAGTAAGCTAAATCCCGACGTAGAGCTGGAAGTAAGCTAAATCCCGACGTAGAGCCCAACACACGTCCCGACGTAGAGCCCAACACACGTCCCGACGCAGAGCGGAAAGTAGGCTTAATCCTGAGGTAGAGCCCAACACACGTCCCCACGTAGAGCTGAAAGTAAGCTAAATCCTGAGGTAGAGCCCAACACACGTCCCGACGTAGAGCTGAAAGTAAGCTAAATCCCGACGTAGAGCTGGAAGTAAGCTAAATCCCGACGTAGAGCTGGAAGTAAGCTAAATCCCGACGTAGAGCCCAACACACGTCCCGACGTAGAGCCCAACACACGTCCCGACGTAGAGCCCAACACACGTCCCGACGTAGAGCCCAACACACGTCCCGACCTAGAGCCCAACACACGTCCCGACGTAGAGGCCAACACACGTCCCGACCTAGAGCCCAACACACGTCCCGACGTAGAGCCCAACACACGTCCCGACCTAGAGCCCAACACACGTCCCGACCTAGAGCCCAACACACGTCCCGACCTAGAGCCCAACACACGTCCCGACGTAGAGCCCAACACACGTCCCGACGTAGAGCTGAAAGTAAGCTAAATCCTGAGGTAGAGCCCAACACACGTCCCGACGCAGAGCGGAAAGTAAGCTAAATCCTGAGGTAGAGCCCAACACACGTCCCGATGCAGAGCGCAACACATGTCCCGACGTAGAGCCCCACACACGTCCCAGCGTAGAGCCCCACACACGTCCCGACGCAGAGCCCCACACACGTCCCGACGCAGAGCCCAACACACGTCCCGACGCAGAGCCAAACACACGTCCCGACGCAGAGCCAAACACACGTCCCGACGCAGAGCCCAACACACGTTCCGATGTAGAGCTGAAAGTAAGCTAAATCATGATGTAGAGCCCAACACACGTCCCGACGCAGAGCCCAACACACGTCCCGACGTAGAGCCCAACACACGTCCCGACGCAGAGCGGAAAGTAGGCTTAATCCTGAGGTAGAGCTCAACACATGTCCCGACGCAGAGCGGAAAGTAAGCTAAATCCTGAGGTAGAGCCCAACACACGTCCCGACCTAGAGCCCAACACACGTCCCGACGTAGAGCCCAACACACGTCCCGACGTAGAGCCCAACACACGTCCCGACGTAGAGCCCAACACACGTCCCGACGTAGAGCCCAACACACGTCCCGACGTAGAGCCCAACACACGTCCCGACCTAGAGCCCAACACACGTCCCGGCCTAGAGCCCAACACACGTCCCAACCTAGAGCCCAACACACGTCCCGACGCAGAGCGGAAAGTAAGCTAAATCCTGAGGTAGAGCCCAACACACGTCCCCACGTAGAGCTGAAAGTAAGCTAAATCCTGAGGTAGAGCCCAACACACGTCCCGACGTAGAGCCCAACACACGTCCCGACGTAGAGCCCAACACACGTCCCGACGTAGAGCCCAACACACGTCCCGACCTAGAGCCCAACACACGTCCCGACCTAGAGCCCAACACACGTCCCGACCTAGAGCCCAACACACGTCCCGACCTAGAGCCCAACACACGTCCCGACGCAGAGCCCAACACACGTCCCGACGCAGAGCCCAACACACGTCCCGACGCAGAGCCCAACACACGTCCCGACGCAGAGCCCAACACACGTCCCGACGCAGAGCCCAACACACGTCCCGACCCAGAGCCCAACACACGTCCCGACGTAGAGCTGAAAGTAAGCTAAATCCCGACGTAGAGCTGGAAGTAAGCTAAATCCCGACGTAGAGCCCAACACACGTCCCGACGTAGAGCCCAACACACGTCCCGACGTAGAGCCCAACACACGTCCCGACGTAGAGCCCAACACACGTCCCGACGTAGAGCCCAACACACGTCCCGACCTAGAGCCCAACACACGTCCCGACCTAGAGCCCAACACACGTCCCGACCTAGAGCCCAACACACGTCCCGACCTAGAGCCCAACACACGTCCCGACCTAGAGCCCAACACACGTCCCGACCTAGAGCCCAACACACGTCCCGACCTAGAGCCCAACACACGCCCCGACCTAGAGCCCAACACACGTCCCGACGCAGAGCGGAAAGTAAGCTAAATCCTAAGGTAGAGCCCAACACACGTCCCGACGTAGAGTCCAACACACGTCCCGACGTAGAGTCCAACACAGGTCCCGACGTAGAGCTGGAAGTAAGCTAAATCCCGACGTAGAGCCCAACACACTTCCCGACGTAGAGCTGAAAGTAAGCTAAATCCTGAGGGAGAGCCCAACACACGTCCCCACGTAGAGCAGAAAGTAAGCTAAATCCTGAGGTAGAGCCCAACACACGTCCAAACGCAGAGCGGAAAGTAAGCTAAATCCTGAGGTAGAGCGCAACACACGTCCCGACGCAGAGCCCAACACACGTTCCGATGTAGAGCTGAAAGTAAGCTATATCATGATGTAGAGCCCAACACACGTCCCGACGCAGAGCCCAACACACGTCCCGACGTAGAGCCCAACACACGTCCCGACGCAGAGCGGAAAGTAGGCTTAATCCTGAGGTAGAGCCCAACACATGTCCCGACGCAGAGCGGAAAGTAAGCTAAATCCTGAGGTAGAGCCCAACACACGTCCCCACGTAGAGCTGAAAGTAAGCTAAACCCTGAGGTAGAGCCCAACACACGTCCCGACCTAGAGCCCAACACAGGTCCCGACGTAGAGCCCAACACACGTCCCGACGTAGAGCCCAACACACGTCCCGACGTAGAGCCCAACACACGTCCCGACGCAGAGCTCAACACACGTCCCGACGTAGAGCTGGAAGTAAGCTAAATCCCGACTTAGAGCTGGAAGTAAGCTAAATCCCGACGTAGAGCCCAACACACGTCCCGACGTAGAGCCCAACACACGTCCCGACGTAGAGCCCAACACACGTCCCGACGTAGAGCCCAACACACGTCCCGACGTAGAGCCCAACACACGTCCCGACCTAGAGCCCAACACACGTCCCGACCTAGAGCCCAACACACGTCCCGACCTAGAGCCCAACACACGTCCCGACCTAGAGCCCAACACACGTCCCGACCTAGAGCCCAACACACGTCCCGACCTAGAGCCCAACACACGTCCCGACGCAGAGCGGAAAGTAAGCTAAATCCTGAGGTAGAGCCCAACACACGTCCCCACGTAGAGCGGAAAGTAAGCTAAATCCTGAGGTAGAGCCCAACACACGTCCCGACGTAGAGCTGAAAGTAAGCTAAATCCCGACGTAGAGCTGGAAGTAAGCTAAATCCCGACGTAGAGCTGGAAGTAAGCTAAATCCCGACGTAGAGCCCAACACACGTCCCGACGTAGAGCCCAACACACGTCCCGACGTAGAGCCCAACACACGTCCCGACGTAGAGCCCAACACACGTCCCGACCTAGAGCCCAACACACGTCCCGACCTAGAGCCCAACACACGTCCCGACCTAGAGCCCAACACACGTCCCGACCTAGAGCCCAACACACGTCCCGACCTAGAGCCCAACACACGTCCCGACCTAGAGCCCAACACACGTCCCGACCTAGAGCCCAACACACGTCCCGACGTAGAGCTGAAAGTAAGCTAAATCCTGAGGTAGAGCCCAACACACGTCCCGACGCAGAGCGGAAAGTAAGCTAAATCCTGAGGTAGAGCCCAAAACACGTCCCGACGCAGAGCGGAAAGTAAGCTAAATCCTGAGGTAGAGCCCAACACACGTCCCGATGTAGAGCCCAACACACGTCCCGACGTAGACATGAAAGTAAGCTAAATCCTGAGGTAGAGCCCAACGCACGTCCCGACGCAGAGCGCAACACACGTCCCGACGTAGAGCCCCACACACGTCCCAGCGTAGAGCCCCACACACGTCCCGACGCAGAGCCCCACACACGTCCCGACGCAGAGCCCCACACACGTCCCGACGCAGAGCCCCACACACGTCCCGACGCAGAGCCCCACACACGTCCCGACGCAGAGCCCCACACACGTCCCGACGCAGAGCCCCACACACGTCCCGACGCAGAGCCCCACACACGTCCCGACGCAGAGCCCCACACACGTCCCGACGCAGAGCCCCACACACGTCCCGACGCAGAGCCCCACACACGTCCCGACGCAGAGCCCCACACACGTCCCGACGCAGAGCCCCACACACGTCCCGACGCAGAGCCCCACACACGGCCCGACGCAGAGCCCCACACACGTCCCGACGCAGAGCCCAACACACGTCCCGACGCAGAGCCCCACACACGTCCCGACGCAGAGCGGAAAGTAGGCTTAATCCTGAGGTAGAGCCCAACACACGTCCCGACGCAGAGCGGAAAGTAGGCTTAATCCTGAGGTAGAGCCCAACACACGTCCCGACGCAGAGCGGAAAGTAGGCTTAATCCTGAGGTAGAGCCCAACACACGTCCCCACGTAGAGCTGAAAATAAGCTAAAACCTGAGGTAGAGCCCAACACACGTCCCGACGTAGAGCCCAACACACGTCCCGACGTAGAGCCCAACACACGTCCCGACGTAGAGCCCAACACACGTCCCGACGTAGAGCCCAACACACGTCCCGACGTAGAGCCCAACACACGTCCCGACGTAGAGCCCAACACACGTCCCGACGTAGAGCCCAACACACGTCCCGACGTAGAGCCCAACACACGTCCCGACGTAGAGCCCAACACACGTCCCGACGTAGAGCCCAACACACGTCCCGACGTAGAGCCCAACACACGTCCCGACCTAGAGCCCAACACACGTCCCGACGTAGAGCCCAACACACGTCCCGACCTAGAGCCCAACACACGTCCCGACCTAGAGCCCAACACACGTCCCGACCTAGAGCCCAACACACGTCCCGACCTAGAGCCCAACACACGTCCCGACCTAGAGCCCAACACACGTCCCGACCTAGAGCCCAACACACGTCCCGACGTAGAGCTGAAAGTAAGCTAAATCCTGAGGTAGAGCCCAACACACTTCCCGACGCAGAGCGGAAAGTAAGCTAAATCCTGAGGTAGAGCCCAAAACACGTCCCGACGCAGAGCGGAAAGTAAGCTAAATCCTGAGGTAGAGCCCAACACACGTCCCGATGTAGAGCCCAACACACGTCCCGACGTAGACATGAAAGTAAGCTAAATCCTGAGGTAGAGCCCAACGCACGTCCCGACGCAGAGCGCAACACATGTCCCGACGTAGAGCCCCACACACGTCCCAGCGTAGAGCCCCACACACGTCCCGACGTAGAGCCCCACACACGTCCCGACGTAGAGCCCCACACACGTCCCGACGTAGAGCCCCACACACGTCCCGACGCAGAGCCCCACACACGTCCCGACGCAGAGCCCCACACACGTCCCGACGCAGAGCCCCACACACGTCCCGACGCAGAGCCCCACACACGTCCCGACGCAGAGCCCCACACACGTCCCGACGCAGAGCCCCACACACGTCCCGACGCAGAGCCCCACACACGTCCCGACGCAGAGCCCCACACACGTCCCGACGCAGAGCCCCACACACGTCCCGACGCAGAGCCCAACACACGTCCCGACGCAGAGCCCAACACACGTCCCGACCTAGAGCCCAACACACGTCCCGACGTAGAGCTGAAAGTAAGCTAAATCCCGACGTAGAGCTGGAAGTAAGCTAAATCCCGACGTAGAGCCCAACACACGTCCCGACGTAGAGCCCAACACACGTCCCGACGTAGAGCCCAACACACGTCTCGACGTAGAGCCCAACACACGTCCCGACCTAGAGCCCAACACACGTCCCGACCTAGAGCCCAACACACGTCCCGACCTAGAGCCCAACACACGTCCCGACCTAGAGCCCAACACACGTCCCGACCTAGAGCCCAACACACGTCCCGACCTAGAGCCCAACACACGTCCCGACCTAGAGCCCAACACACGTCCCGACGTAGAGCCCAACACACGTCCCGACCTAGAGCCCAACACACGTCCCGACCTAGAGCCCAACACACGCCCCGACCTAGAGCCCAACACACGCCCCGACCTAGAGCCCAACACACGCCCGACCTAGAGCCCAACACACGTCCCGACGCAGAGCGGAAAGTAAGCTAAATCCTAAGGTAGAGCCCAACACACGTCCCGACGTAGAGTCCAACACACGTCCCGACGTAGAGTCCAACACACGTCCCGACGTAGAGTCCAACACACGTCCCGACGTAGAGCCCAACACACGTCCCGACGTAGAGCCCAACACACGTCCCGACGTAGAGCCCAACACACGTCCCGACGTAGAGCCCAACACACGTCCCGACGTAGAGCCCAACACACGTCCCGACGTAGAGCCCAACACACGTCCCGACGTAGAGCCCAACACACGTCCCGACCTAGAGCCCAACACACGTCCCGACGTAGAGCCCAACACACGTCCCGACCTAGAGCCCAACACACGTCCCGACCTAGAGCCCAACACACGTCCCGACCTAGAGCCCAACACACGTCCCGACGTAGAGCTGAAAGTAAGCTAAATCCTGAGGTAGAGCCCAACACACTTCCCGACGCAGAGCGGAAAGTAAGCTAAATCCTGAGGTAGAGCCCAAAACACGTCCCGACGCAGAGCGGAAAGTAAGCTAAATCCTGAGGTAGAGCCCAACACACGTCCCGATGTAGAGCCCAACACACGTCCCGACGTAGACATGAAAGTAAGCTAAATCCTGAGGTAGAGCCCAACGCACGTCCCGACGCAGAGCGCAACACATGTCCCGACGTAGAGCCCCACACACGTCCCAGCGTAGAGCCCCACACACGTCCCGACGTAGAGCCCCACACACGTCCCGACGTAGAGCCCCACACACGTCCCGACGCAGAGCCCCACACACGTCCCGACGCAGAGCCCCACACACGTCCCGACGCAGAGCCCCACACACGTCCCGACGCAGAGCCCCACACACGTCCCGACGCAGAGCCCCACACACGTCCCGACGCAGAGCCCCACACACGTCCCGACGCAGAGCCCCACACACGTCCCGACGCAGAGCCCCACACACGTCCCGACGCAGAGCCCCACACACGTCCCGACGCAGAGCCCCACACACGTCCCGACGCAGAGCCCCACACACGTCCCGACGCAGAGCCCAACACACGTCCCGACCTAGAGCCCAACACACGTCCCGACGTAGAGCTGAAAGTAAGCTAAATCCCGACGTAGAGCTGGAAGTAAGCTAAATCCCGACGTAGAGCCCAACACACGTCCCGACGTAGAGCCCAACACACGTCCCGACGTAGAGCCCAACACACGTCTCGACGTAGAGCCCAACACACGTCCCGACCTAGAGCCCAACACACGTCCCGACCTAGAGCCCAACACACGTCCCGACCTAGAGCCCAACACACGTCCCGACCTAGAGCCCAACACACGTCCCGACCTAGAGCCCAACACACGTCCCGACCTAGAGCCCAACACACGTCCCGACCTAGAGCCCAACACACGTCCCGACCTAGAGCCCAACACACGTCCCGACCTAGAGCCCAACACACGTCCCGACCTAGAGCCCAACACACGCCCCGACCTAGAGCCCAACACACGCCCCGACCTAGAGCCCAACACACGCCCGACCTAGAGCCCAACACACGTCCCGACGCAGAGCGGAAAGTAAGCTAAATCCTAAGGTAGAGCCCAACACACGTCCCGACGTAGAGTCCAACACACGTCCCGACGTAGAGTCCAACACACGTCCCGACGTAGAGTCCAACACACGTCCCGACGTAGAGCTGGAAGTAAGCTAAATCCCGACGTAGAGCCCAACACACTTCCCGACGTAGAGCTGAAAGTAAGCTAAATCCTGAGGGAGAGCCCAACACACGTCCCCACGTAGAGCAGAAAGTAAGCTAAATCCTGAGGTAGAGCCCAACACACGTCCAAACGCAGAGCGGAAAGTAAGCTAAATCCTGAGGTAGAGCGCAACACACGTCCCGACGCAGAGCCCAACACACGTTCCGATGTAGAGCTGAAAGTAAGCTATATCATGATGTAGAGCCCAACACACGTCCCGACGCAGAGCCCAACACACGTCCCGACGTAGAGCCCAACACACGTCCCGACGCAGAGCGGAAAGTAGGCTTAATCCTGAGGTAGAGCCCAACACATGTCCCGACGCAGAGCGGAAAGTAAGCTAAATCCTGAGGTAGAGCCCAACACACGTCCCCACGTAGAGCTGAAAGTAAGCTAAACCCTGAGGTAGAGCCCAACACACGTCCCGACCTAGAGCCCAACACACGTCCCGACGTAGAGCCCAACACACGTCCCGACGTAGAGCCCAACACACGTCCCGACGTAGAGCCCAACACACGTCCCGACGCAGAGCCCAACACACGTCCCGACGCAGAGCCCAACACACGTCCCGACGTAGAGCTGGAAGTAAGCTAAATCCCGACTTAGAGCTGGAAGTAAGCTAAATCCCGACTTAGAGCTGGAAGTAAGCTAAATCCCGACGTAGAGCCCAACACACGTCCCGACGTAGAGCTGAAAGTAAGCTAAACCCTGAGGTAGAGCCCAACACACGTCCCGACCTAGAGCCCAACACACGTCCCGACGTAGAGCCCAACACACGTCCCGACGTAGAGCCCAACACACGTCCCGACGCAGAGTTCAACACACGTCCCGACGTAGAGCTGGAAGTAAGCTAAATCCCGACTTAGAGCTGGAAGTAAGCTAAATCCCGACGTAGAGCCCAACACACGTCCCGACGTAGAGCCCAACACACGTCCCGACGTAGAGCCCAACACACGTCCCGACGTAGAGCCCAACACACGTCCCGACGTAGAGCCCAACACACGTCCCGACGTAGAGCCCAACACACGTCCCGACCTAGAGCCCAACACACGTCCCGACGTAGAGCCCAACACACGTCCCGACCTAGAGCCCAACACACGTCCCGACCTAGAGCCCAACACACGTCCCGACCTAGAGCCCAACACACGTCCCGACCTAGAGCCCAACACACGTCCCGACGCAGAGCGGAAAGTAAGCTAAATCCTGAGGTAGAGCCCAACACACGTCCCGATGTAGAGCCCAACACACGTCCCGACGTAGACATGAAAGTAAGCTAAATCCTGAGGTAGAGCCCAACGCACGTCCCGACGCAGAGC
Organism: Leptosomus discolor; assembly: GCF_034619465.1. NCBI lineage: Eukaryota > Metazoa > Chordata > Aves > Leptosomiformes > Leptosomidae > Leptosomus > Leptosomus discolor. The sequence continues at coordinate 623,497 of NW_028237897.1, forward strand.
GCAACACACGTCCCGACGTAGAGCCCCACACACGTCCCAGCGTAGAGCCCCACACACGTCCCGACGCAGAGCCCCACACACGTCCCGACGTAGAGCCCCACACACGTCCCGACGCAGAGCCCAACACACGTCCCGACGCAGAGCCCCACACACGTCCCGACGCAGAGCCCCACACACGTCCCGACGCAGAGCCCCACACACGTCCCGACGCAGAGCCCCACACACGTCCCGACGCAGAGCCCCACACACGTCCCGACGCAGAGCCCCACACACGTCCCGACGCAGAGCCCCACACACGTCCCGACGCAGAGCCCCACACACGTCCCGACGCAGAGCCCCACACACGTCCCGACGCAGAGCCCCACACACGTCCGACGCAGAGCCCCACACACGTCCCGACGCAGAGCCCCACACACGTCCCGACGCAGAGCCCAACACACGTCCCGACGCAGAGCCCAACACACGTCCCGACGCAGAGCGGAAAGTAGGCTTAATCCTGAGGTAGAGCCCAACACACGTCCCGACGCAGAGCGGAAAGTAGGCTTAATCCTGAGGTAGAGCCCAACACACGTCCCGACGCAGAGCGGAAAGTAGGCTTAATCCTGAGGTAGAGCCCAACACATGTCCCCACGTAGAGCTGAAAGTAAGCTAAAACCTGAGGTAGAGCCCAACACACGTCCCGACGTAGAGCCCAACACACGTCCCGACGTAGAGCCCAACACACGTCCCGACGTAGAGCCCAACACACGTCCCGACGTAGAGCCCAACACACGTCCCGACGTAGAGCCCAACACACGTCCCGACGTAGAGCCCAACACACGTCCCGACGTAGAGCCCAACACACGTCCCGACGTAGAGCCCAACACACGTCCCGACGTAGAGCCCAACACACGTCCCGACGTAGAGCCCAACACACGTCCCGACGTAGAGCCCAACACACGTCCCGACCTAGAGCCCAACACACGTCCCGACCTAGAGCCCAACACACGTCCCGACGTAGAGCTGAAATTAAGCTAAATCCTGAGGTAGAGCCCAACACACTTCCCGACGCAGAGCGGAAAGTAAGCTAAATCCTGAGGTAGAGCCCAAAACACGTCCCGACGCAGAGCGGAAAGTAAGCTAAATCCTGAGGTAGAGCCCAACACACGTCCCGATGTAGAGCCCAACACACGTCCCGACGTAGACATGAAAGTAAGCTAAATCCTGAGGTAGAGCCCAACGCACGTCCCGACGCAGAGCGCAACACACGTCCCGACGTAGAGCCCCACACACGTCCCAGCGTAGAGCCCCACACACGTCCCGACGTAGAGCCCCACACACGTCCCGACGCAGAGCCCCACACACGTCCCGACGCAGAGCCCCACACACGTCCCGACGCAGAGCCCCACACACGTCCCGACGCAGAGCCCCACACACGTCCCGACGCAGAGCCCCACACACGTCCCGACGCAGAGCCCCACACACGTCCCGACGCAGAGCCCCACACACGTCCCGACGCAGAGCCCCACACACGTCCCGACGCAGAGCCCCACACACGTCCCGACGCAGAGCCCCACACACGTCCCGACGCAGAGCCCCACACACGTCCCGACGCAGAGCCCCACACACGTCCCGACGCAGAGCCCAACACACGTCCCGACGCAGAGCCCAACACACGTCCCGACCTAGTGCCCAACACACGTCCCGACGTAGAGCTGAAAGTAAGCTAAATCCCGACGTAGAGCTGGAAGTAAGCTAAATCCCGACGTAGAGCCCAACACACGTCCCGACGTAGAGCCCAACACACGTCCCGACGTAGAGCCCAACACACGTCTCGACGTAGAGCCCAACACACGTCCCGACCTAGAGCCCAACACACGTCCCGACCTAGAGCCCAACACACGTCCCGACCTAGAGCCCAACACACGTCCCGACCTAGAGCCCAACACACGTCCCGACCTAGAGCCCAACACACGTCCCGACCTAGAGCCCAACACACGTCCCGACCTAGAGCCCAACACACGTCCCGACCTAGAGCCCAACACACGTCCCGACCTAGAGCCCAACACACGTCCCGACGTAGAGCCCAACACACGTCCCGACCTAGAGCCCAACACACGCCCCGACCTAGAGCCCAACACACGCCCCGACCTAGAGCCCAACACACGCCCCGACCTAGAGCCCAACACACGTCCCGACGCAGAGCGGAAAGTAAGCTAAATCCTAAGGTAGAGCCCAACACACGTCCCGACGTAGAGTCCAACACACGTCCCGACGTAGAGTCCAACACACGTCCCGACGTAGAGTCCAACACACGTCCCGACGTAGAGCTGGAAGTAAGCTAAATCCCGACGTAGAGCCCAACACACTTCCCGACGTAGAGCTGAAAGTAAGCTAAATCCTGAGGGAGAGCCCAACACACGTCCCCACGTAGAGCAGAAAGTAAGCTAAATCCTGAGGTAGAGCCCAACACACGTCCAAACGCAGAGCGGAAAGTAAGCTAAATCCTGAGGTAGAGCGCAACACACGTCCCGACGCAGAGCCCAACACACGTTCCGATGTAGAGCTGAAAGTAAGCTATATCATGATGTAGAGCCCAACACACGTCCCGACGCAGAGCCCAACACACGTCCCGACGTAGAGCCCAACACACGTCCCGACGCAGAGCGGAAAGTAGGCTTAATCCTGAGGTAGAGCCCAACACATGTCCCGACGCAGAGCGGAAAGTAAGCTAAATCCTGAGGTAGAGCCCAACACACGTCCCCACGTAGAGCTGAAAGTAAGCTAAACCCTGAGGTAGAGCCCAACACACGTCCCGACCTAGAGCCCAACACACGTCCCGACGTAGAGCCCAACACACGTCCCGACGTAGAGCCCAACACACGTCCCGACGTAGAGCCCAACACACGTCCCGACGTAGAGCCCAACACACGTCCCGACGCAGAGCCCAACACACGTCCCGACGTAGAGCTGGAAGTAAGCTAAATCCCGACTTAGAGCTGGAAGTAAGCTAAATCCCGACGTAGAGCCCAACACACGTCCCGACGTAGAGCCCAACACACGTCCCGACGTAGAGCCCAACACACGTCCCGACGTAGAGCCCAACACACGTCCCGACGTAGAGCCCAACACACGTCCCGACGTAGAGCCCAACACACGTCCCGACCTAGAGCCCAACACACGTCCCGACCTAGAGCCCAACACACGTCCCGACCTAGAGCCCAACACACGTCCCGACCTAGAGCCCAACACACGTCCCGACCTAGAGCCCAACACACGTCCCGACCTAGAGCCCAACACACGTCCCGACCTAGAGCCCAACACACGTCCCGACCTAGAGCCCAACACACGTCCCGACGCAGAGCTGAAAGTAAGCTAAATCCTGAGGTAGAGCCCAACACACGTCCCGACGTAGAGCTGAAAGTAAGCTAAATCCTGAGGTAGAGCCCAACACACGTCCCGACGTAGAGCTGAAAGTAAGCTAAATCCCGACGTAGAGCTGGAAGTAAGCTAAATCCCGACGTAGAGCTGGAAGTAAGCTAAATCCCGACGTAGAGCCCAACACACGTCCCGACGTAGAGCCCAACACACGTCCCGACGTAGAGCCCAACACACGTCCCGACGTAGAGCCCAACACACGTCCCGACCTAGAGCCCAACACACGTCCCGACCTAGAGCCCAACACACGTCCCGACCTAGAGCCCAACACACGTCCCGACCTAGAGCCCAACACACGTCCCGACGTAGAGCCCAACACACGTCCCGACGTAGAGCTGAAAGTAAGCTAAATCCTGAGGTAGAGCCCAACACACGTCCCGACGCAGAGCGGAAAGTAAGCTAAATCCTGACGTAGAGCCCAAAACACGTCCCGACGCAGAGCGGAAAGTAAGCTAAATCCTGAGGTAGAGCCCAACACACGTCCCGATGTAGAGCCCAACACACGTCCCGACGTAGACCTGAAAGTAAGCTAAATCCTGAGGCAGAGCGCAACGCATGTCCCGACGTAGAGCCCCACACACGTCCCAGCCTAGAGCCCCACACACGTCCCGACGTAGAGCCCCACACACGTCCCGACGTAGAGCCCCACACACGTCCCGACGTAGAGCCCCACACACGTCCCGACGTAGAGCCCCACACACGTCCCGACGTACAGCCCCACACACGTCCCGACGCAGAGCCCCACACACGTCCCGACGCAGAGCCCCACACACGTCCCGACGCAGAGCCCCACACACGTCCCGACGCAGAGCCCCACACACGTCCCGACGCAGAGCCCCACACACGTCCCGACGCAGAGCCCCACACACGTCCCGACGCAGAGCCCCACACACGTCCCGACGCAGAGCCCCACACACGTCCCGACGCAGAGCCCAACACACGTCCCGACGCAGAGCCCAACACACGTTCCGATGTAGAGCTGAAAGTAAGCTATATCATGATGTAGAGCCCAACACACGTCCCGACGCAGAGCCCAACACACGTCCCGACGTACAGCCCAACACACGTCCCGACGCAGAGCGGAAAGTAGGCTTAATCCTGAGGTAGAGCCCAACACACGTCCCGACGCAGAGCGGAAAGTAGGCTTAATCCTGAGGTAGAGCCCAACACACGTCCCGACGCAGAGCGGAAAGTAGGCTTAGTCCTGAGGTAGAGCCCAACACACTTCCCGACGCAGAGCGGAAAGTAGGCTTAATCCTGAGGTAGAGCCCAACACACGTCCCGACGCAGAGCGGAAAGTAGGCTTAGTCCTGAGGTAGAGCCCAACACATGTCGCGACGCAGAGCGGAAAGTAAGGTAAATCCTGAGGTAGAGCCCAACACACGTCCCCACGTAGAGCTGAAAGTAAGCTAAAACCTGAGGTAGAGCCCAACACACGTCCCGACGTAGAGCCCAACACACGTCCCGACGTAGAGCCCAACACACGTCCCGACGTAGAGCCCAACACACGTCCCGACGTAGAGCCCAACACACGTCCCGACGTAGAGCCCAACACACGTCCCGACGTAGAGCCCAACACACGTCCCGACGTAGAGCCCAACACACGTCCCGACCTAGAGCCCAACACACGTCCCGACCTAGAGCCCAACACACGTCCCGACCTAGAGCCCAACACACGTCCCGACCTAGAGCCCAACACACGTCCCGACGCAGAGCGGAAAGTAAGCTAAATCCTGAGGTAGAGCCCAACACACGTCCCCACGTAGAGCTGAAATTAAGCTAAATCCTGAGGTAGAGCCCAACACAGGTCCCGACGTAGAGCTGAAAGTAAGCTAAATCCCGACGTAGAGCTGGAAGTAAGCTAAATCCCGACGTAGAGCCCAACACACGTCCCGACGTAGAGCCCAACACACGTCCCGACGCAGAGCGGAAAGTAGGCTTAATCCTGAGGTAGAGCCCAACACACGTCCCCACGTAGAGCTGAAAGTAAGCTAAATCCTGAGGTAGAGCCCAACACACGTCCCGACGTAGAGCTGAAAGTAAGCTAAATCCCGACGTAGAGCTGGAAGTAAGCTAAATCCCGACGTAGAGCTGGAAGTAAGCTAAATCCCGACGTAGAGCCCAACACACGTCCCGACGTAGAGCCCAACACACGTCCCGACGTAGAGCCCAACACACGTCCCGACGTAGAGCCCAACACACGTCCCGACCTAGAGCCCAACACACGTCCCGACGTAGAGCCCAACACACGTCCCGACCTAGAGCCCAACACACGTCCCGACGTAGAGCCCAACACACGTCCCGACCTAGAGCCCAACACACGTCCCGACGTAGAGCCCAACACACGTCCCGACGTAGAGCCCAACACACGTCCCGACGTAGAGCTGAAAGTAAGCTAAATCCTGAGGTAGAGCCCAACACACGTCCCGACGCAGAGCGGAAAGTAAGCTAAATCCTGAGGTAGAGCCCAACACACGTCCCGACGCAGAGCGCAACACATGTCCCGACGTAGAGCCCCACACACGTCCCAGCGTAGAGCCCCACACACGTCCCGACGCAGAGCCCCACACACGTCCCGACGCAGAGCCCAACACACGTCCCGACGCAGAGCCAAACACACGTCCCGACGCAGAGCCCAACACACGTCCCGACGCAGAGCCCAACACACGTTCCGATGTAGAGCTGAAAGTAAGCTAAATCATGATGTAGAGCCCAACACACGTCCCGACGCAGAGCCCAACACACGTCCCGACGTAGAGCCCAACACACGTCCCGACGCAGAGCGGAAAGTAGGCTTAATCCTGAGGTAGAGCCCAACACATGTCCCGACGCAGAGCGGAAAGTAAGCTAAATCCTGAGGTAGAGCCCAACACACGTCCCGACCTAGAGCCCAACACACGTCCCGACGTAGAGCCCAACACACGTCCCGACGTAGAGCCCAACACACGTCCCGACGTAGAGCCCAACACACGTCCCGACGTAGAGCCCAACACACGTCCCGACCTAGAGCCCAACACACGTCCCGACCTAGAGCCCAACACACGTCCCGACCTAGAGCCCAACACACGTCCCGACCTAGAGCCCAACACACGTCCCGACGCAGAGCGGAAAGTAAGCTAAATCCTGAGGTAGAGCCCAACACACGTCCCCACGTAGAGCTGAAAGTAAGCTAAATCCTGAGGTAGAGCCCAACACACGTCCCGACGTAGAGCCCAACACACGTCCCGACGTAGAGCCCAACACACGTCCCGACGTAGAGCCCAACACACGTCCCGACGTAGAGCCCAACACACGTCCCGACGTAGAGCCCAACACACGTCCCGACGTAGAGCCCAACACACGTCCCGACGTAGAGCCCAACACACGTCCCGACGTAGAGCCCAACACACGTCCCGACGTAGAGCCCAACACACGTCCCGACCTAGAGCCCAACACACGTCCCGACCTAGAGCCCAACACACGTCCCGACCTAGAGCCCAACACACGTCCCGACGTAGAGCCCAACACACGTCCCGACGCAGACCCCAACACACGTCCCGACGCAGAGCCCAACACACGTCCCGACGCAGAGCCCAACACACGTCCCGACGCAGAGCCCAACACACGTCCCGACCTAGAGCCCAACACACGTCCCGACGTAGAGCTGAAAGTAAGCTAAATCCCGACGTAGAGCTGGAAGTAAGCTAAATCCCGACGTAGAGCTGGAAGTAAGCTAAATCCCGACGTAGAGCCCAACACACGTCCCGACGTAGAGCCCAACACACGTCCCGACGTAGAGCCCAACACACGTCCCGACGCAGAGCCCAACACACGTCCCGACGTAGAGCCCAACACACGTCCCGACGTAGAGCCCAACACACGTCCCGACGTAGAGCCCAACACACGTCCCGACCTAGAGCCCAACACACGTCCCGACCTAGAGCCCAACACACGTCCCGACCAAGAGCCCAACACACGTCCCGACCTAGAGCCCAACACACGTCCCGACGCAGAGCCCAACACACGTCCCGACGCAGAGCCCAACACACGTCCCGACCTAGAGCCCAACACACGTCCCGACGTAGAGCTGAAAGTAAGCTAAATCCCGACGTAGAGCTGGAAGTAAGCTAAATCCCGACGTAGAGCTGGAAGTAAGCTAAATCCCGACGTAGAGCCCAACACACGTCCCGACGTAGAGCCCAACACACGTCCCGACATAGAGCCCAACACACGTCCCGACCTAGAGCCCAACACACGTCCCGACGTAGAGCCCAACACACGTCCCGACGTAGAGCCCAACACACGTCCCGACCTAGAGCCCAACACACGTCCCGACCTAGAGCCCAACACACGTCCCGACCTAGAGCCCAACACACGTCCCGACCTAGAGCCCAACACACGTCCCGACCTAGAGCCCAACACACGTCCCGACCTAGAGCCCAACACACGTCCCGACCTAGAGCCCAACACACGTCCCGACCTAGAGCCCAACACACGTCCCGACCTAGAGCCCAACACACGTCCCGACGCAGAGCGGAAAGTAAGCTAAATCCTGAGGTAGAGCCCAACACACGTCCCCACGTAGAGCTGAAAGTAAGCTAAATCCTGAGGTAGAGCCCAACACACGTCCCGACGTAGAGCTGAAAGTAAGCTAAATCCCGACGTAGAGCTGGAAGTAAGCTAAATCCCGACGTAGAGCCGGAAGTAAGCTAAATCCCGACGTAGAGCCCAACACACGTCCCGACGTAGAGCCCAACACACGTCCCGACGCAGAGCGGAAAGTAGGCTTAATCCTGAGGTAGAGCCCAACACACGTCCCCACGTAGAGCTGAAAGTAAGCTAAATCCTGAGGTAGAGCCCAACACACGTCCCGACGTAGAGCTGAAAGTAAGCTAAATCCCGACGTAGAGCTGGAAGTAAGCTAAATCCCGACGTAGAGCCCAACACACGTCCCGACGTAGAGCCCAACACACGTCCCGACGTAGAGCCCAACACACGTCCCGACCTAGAGCCCAACACACGTCCCGACCTAGAGCCCAACACACGTCCCGACCTAGAGCCCAACACACGTCCCGACCTAGAGCCCAACACACGTCCCGACCTAGAGCCCAACACACGTCCCGACCTAGAGCCCAACACACGTCCCGACGCAGACCCCAACACACGTCCCGACGCAGACCCCAACACACGTCCCGACGCAGACCCCAACACACGTCCCGACGCAGAGCCCAACACACGTCCCGACGCAGAGCCCAACACACGTCCCGACCTAGAGCCCAACACACGTCCCGACGTAGAGCTGAAAGTAAGCTAAATCCCGACGTAGAGCCCAACACACGTCCCGACGTAGAGCCCAACACACGTCCCGACGTAGAGCCCAACACACGTCCCGACGTAGAGCCCAACACACGTCCCGACGTAGAGCCCAACACACGTCCCGACGTAGAGCCCAACACACGTCCCGACGTAGAGCGGAAAGTAAGCTAAATCCTGAGGTAGAGCCCAACACACGTCCCGACGCAGAGCGGAAAGTAAGCTAAATCCTGAGGTAGAGCCCAACACACGTCCCGATGCAGAGCGCAACACATGTCCCGACGTAGAGCCCCACACACGTCCCAGCGTAGAGCCCCACACACGTCCCGACGCAGAGCCCCACACACGTCCCGACGCAGAGCCCAACACACGTCCCGACGCAGAGCCCAACACACGTCCCGACGCAGAGCCAAACACACGTCCCGACGCAGAGCCCAACACACGTTCCGATGTAGAGCTGAAAGTAAGCTAAATCATGATGTAGAGCCCAACACACGTCCCGACGCAGAGCCCAACACACGTCCCGACGTAGAGCCCAACACACGTCCCGACGCAGAGCGGAAAGTAGGCTTAATCCTGAGGTAGAGCTCAACACATGTCCCGACGCAGAGCGGAAAGTAAGCTAAATCCTGAGGTAGAGCCCAACACACGTCCCGACCTAGAGCCCAACACACGTCCCGACGTAGAGCCCAACACACGTCCCGACGTAGAGCCCAACACACGTCCCGACCTAGAGCCCAACACACGTCCCGACCTAGAGCCCAACACACGTCCCGACCTAGAGCCCAACACACGTCCCGACCTAGAGCCCAACACACGTCCCGACCTAGAGCCCAACACACGTCCCGACCTAGAGCCCAACACACGTCCCGACGCAGAGCGGAAAGTAAGCTAAATCCTGAGGTAGAGCCCAACACACGTCCCCACGTAGAGCTGAAAGTAAGCTAAATCCTGAGGTAGAGCCCAACACACGTCCCGACGTAGAGCCCAACACACGTCCCGACGTAGAGCCCAACACACGTCCCGACGTAGAGCCCAACACACGTCCCGACCTAGAGCCCAACACACGTCCCGACCTAGAGCCCAACACACGTCCCGACGCAGAGCCCAACACACGTCCCGACGCAGAGCCCAACACACGTCCCGACGCAGAGCCCAACACACGTCCCGACGCAGACCCCAACACACGTCCCGACGCAGAGCCCAACACACGTCCCGACGCAGAGCCCAACACACGTCCCGACGCAGAGCCCAACACACGTCCCGACCTAGAGCCCAACACACGTCCCGACGTAGAGCTGAAAGTAAGCTAAATCCCGACGTAGAGCTGGAAGTAAGCTAAATCCCGACGTAGAGCCCAACACACGTCCCGACGTAGAGCCCAACACACGTCCCGACGTAGAGCCCAACACACGTCCCGACGTAGAGCCCAACACACGTCCCGACGTAGAGCCCAACACACGTCCCGACGTAGAGCCCAACACACGTCCCGACCTAGAGCCCAACACACGTCCCGACCTAGAGCCCAACACACGTCCCGACCTAGAGCCCAACACACGTCCCGACCTAGAGCCCAACACACGTCCCGACCTAGAGCCCAACACACGTCCCGACCTAGAGCCCAACACACGTCCCGACCTAGAGCCCAACACACGTCCCGACCTAGAGCCCAACACACGTCCCGACCTAGAGCCCAACACACGTCCCGACCTAGAGCCCAACACACGTCCCGACGCAGAGCGGAAAGTAAGCTAAATCCTAAGGTAGAGCCCAACACACGTCCCGACGTAGAGTCCAACACACGTCCCGACGTAGAGTCCAACACAGGTCCCGACGTAGAGCTGGAAGTAAGCTAAATCCCGACGTAGAGCCCAACACACTTCCCGACGTAGAGTTGAAAGTAAGCTAAATCCTGAGGGAGAGCCCAACACACGTCCCCACGTAGAGCAGAAAGTAAGCTAAATCCTGAGGTAGAGCCCAACACACGTCCAAACGCAGAGCGGAAAGTAAGCTAAATCCTGAGGTAGAGCCCAACACACGTCCCGACGCAGAGCCCAACACACGTTCCGATGTAGAGCTGAAAGTAAGCTATATCATGATGTAGAGCCCAACACACGTCCCGACGCAGAGCCCAACACACGTCCCGACGTAGAGCCCAACACACGTCCCGACGCAGAGCGGAAAGTAGGCTTAATCCTGAGGTAGAGCCCAACACATGTCCCGACGCAGAGCGGAAAGTAAGCTAAATCCTGAGGTAGAGCCCAACACACGTCCCCACGTAGAGCTGAAAGTAAGCTAAACCCTGAGGTAGAGCCCAACACACGTCCCGACCTAGAGCCCAACACACGTCCCGACCTAGAGCCCAACACACGTCCCGACGCAGAGCCCAACACACGTCCCGACGTAGAGCTGGAAGTAAGCTAAATCCCGACTTAGAGCTGGAAGTAAGCTAAATCCCGACGTAGAGCCCAACACACGTCCCGACGTAGAGCCCAACACACGTCCCGACGTAGAGCCCAACACACGTCCCGACGTAGAGCCCAACACACGTCCCGACGTAGAGCCCAACACACGTCCCGACGTAGAGCCCAACACACGTCCCGACGTAGAGCCCAACACACGTCCCGACGTAGAGCCCAACACACGTCCCGACGTAGAGCCCAACACACGTCCCGAACTAGAGCCCAACACACGTCCCGACCTAGAGCCCAACACACGTCCCGACCTAGAGCCCAACACACGTCCCGACCTAGAGCCCAACACACGTCCCGACCTAGAGCCCAACACACGTCCCGACCTAGAGCCCAACACACGTCCCGACCTAGAGCCCAACACACGTCCCGACCTAGAGCCCAACACACGTCCCGACCTAGAGCCCAACACACGTCCCGACCTAGAGCCCAACACACGTCCCGACGCAGAGCGGAAAGTAAGCTAAATCCTGAGGTAGAGCCCAACACACGTCCCCACGTAGAGCTGAAAGTAAGCTAAATCCTGAGGTAGAGCCCAACACACGTCCCGACGTAGAGCTGAAAGTAAGCTAAATCCCGACGTAGAGCTGGAAGTAAGCTAAATCCCGACGTAGAGCTGGAAGTAAGCTAAATCCCGACGTAGAGCCCAACACACGTCCCGACGTAGAGCCCAACACACGTCCCGACGTAGAGCCCAACACACGTCCCGACCTAGAGCCCAACACACGTCCCGACCTAGAGCCCAACACACGTCCCGACCTAGAGCCCAACACACGTCCCGACGTAGAGCTGCAAGTAAGCTAAATCCTGAGGTAGAGCCCAAAACACGTCCCGACGCAGAGCGGAAAGTAAGCTAAATCCTGAGGTAGAGCCCAACACACGTCCCGACCTAGAGCCCAACACACGTCCCGACCTAGAGCCCAACACACGTCCCGACCTAGAGCCCAACACACGTCCCGACCTAGAGCCCAACACACGTCCCGACCTAGAGCCCAACACACGTCCCGACCTAGAGCCCAACACACGTCCCGACCTAGAGCCCAACACACGTCCCGACCTAGAGCCCAACACACGTCCCGACCTAGAGCCCAACACACGTCCCGACCTAGAGCCCAACACACGTCCCGACGCAGAGCGGAAAGTAAGCTAAATCCTGAGGTAGAGCCCAACACACGTCCCCACGTAGAGCTGAAAGTAAGCTAAATCCTGAGGTAGAGCCCAACACACGTCCCGACGTAGAGCTGAAAGTAAGCTAAATCCCGACGTAGAGCTGGAAGTAAGCTAAATCCCGACGTAGAGCTGGAAGTAAGCTAAATCCCGACGTAGAGCTGGAAGTAAGCTAAATCCCGACGTAGAGCCCAACACACGTCCCGACGTAGAGCCCAACACACGTCCCGACCTAGAGCCCAACACACGTCCCGACCTAAAGCCCAACACACGTCCCGACCTAGAGCCCAACACACGTCCCGACCTAGAGCCCAACACACGTCCCGACCTAGAGCCCAACACACGTCCCGACCTAGAGCCCAACACACGTCCCGACGTAGAGCTGAAAGTAAGCTAAATCCTGAGGTAGAGCCCAACACACGTCCCGACGCAGAGCGGAAAGTAAGCTAAATCCTGAGGTAGAGCCCAAAACACGTCCCGACGCAGAGCGGAAAGTAAGCTAAATCCTGAGGTAGAGCCCAACACACGTCCCGATGTAGAGCCCAACAAACGTCCCGACGCAGAGCGGAAAGTAAGCTAAATCCTGAGGTAGAGCCCAACACACGTCCCCACGTAGAGCTGAAAGTAAGCTAAATCCTGAGGTAGAGCCCAACACACGTCCCGACGTAGAGCTGAAAGTAAGCTAAATCCCGACGTAGAGCTGGAAGTAAGCTAAATCCCGACGTAGAGCTGGAAGTAAGCTAAATCCCGACGTAGAGCCCAACACACGTCCCGACGTAGAGCCCAACACACGTCCCGACGCAGAGCGGAAAGTAGGCTTAATCCTGAGGTAGAGCCCAACACACGTCCCCACGTAGAGCTGAAAGTAAGCTAAATCCTGAGGTAGAGCCCAACACACGTCCCGACGTAGAGCTGAAAGTAAGCTAAATCCCGACGTAGAGCTGGAAGTAAGCTAAATCCCGACGTAGAGCTGGAAGTAAGCTAAATCCCGACGTAGAGCCCAACACACGTTCCGACGTAGAGCCCAACACACGTCCCGACGTAGAGCCCAACACACGTCCCGACGTAGAGCCCAACACACGTCCCGACCTAGAGCCCAACACACGTCCCGACGTAGAGCCCAACACACGTCCCGACCTAGAGCCCAACACACGTCCCGACCTAGAGCCCAACACACGTCCCGACCTAGAGCCCAACACACGTCCCGACGTAGAGCCCAACACACGTCCCGACGTAGAGCCCAACACACGTCCCGACGTAGAGCTGAAAGTAAGCTAAATCCTGAGGTAGAGCCCAACACACGTCCCGACGCAGAGCGGAAAGTAAGCTAAATCCTGAGGTAGAGCCCAACACACGTCCCGACGCAGAGCGCCACACATGTCCCGACGCAGAGCCCCACACACGTCCCAGCGTAGAGCCCCACACACGTCCCAGCGTAGAGCCCCACACACGTCCCGACGCAGAGCCCCACACACGTCCCGACGCAGAGCCCAACACACGTCCCGACGCAGAGCCAAACACACGTCCCGACGCAGAGCCCAACACACGTTCCGATGTAGAGCTGAAAGTAAGCTAAATCATGATGTAGAGCCCAACACACGTCCCGACGCAGAGCCCAACACACGTCCCGACGTAGAGCCCAACACACGTCCCGACGCAGAGCGGAAAGTAGGCTTAATCCTGAGGTAGAGCCCAACACATGTCCCGACGCAGAGCGGAAAGTAAGCTAAATCCTGAGGTAGAGCCCAACACATGTCCCGACGCAGAGCGGAAAGTAAGCTAAATCCTGAGGTAGAGCCCAACACACGTCCCGACCTAGAGCCCAACACACGTCCCGACCTAGAGCCCAACACACGTCCCGACGTAGAGCCCAACACACGTCCCGACGTAGAGCCCAACACACGTCCCGACCTAGAGCCCAACACACGTCCCGACCTAGAGCCCAACACACGTCCCGACCTAGAGCCCAACACACGTCCCGACCTAGAGCCCAACACACGTCCCCACGTAGAGCTGAAAGTAAGCTAAATCCTGAGGTAGAGCCCAACACACGTCCCGACGTAGAGCCCAACACACGTCCCGACGTAGAGCCCAACACACGTCCCGACCTAGAGCCCAACACACGTCCCGACCTAGAGCCCAACACACGTCCCGACCTAGAGCCCAACACACGTCCCGACCTAGAGCCCAACACACGTCCCGACCTAGAGCCCAACACACGTCCCGACCTAGAGCCCAACACACGTCCCGACGCAGAGCCCAACACACGTCCCGACGCAGACCCCAACACACGTCCCGACGTAGAGCCCAACACACGTCCCGACGCAGAGCCCAACACACGTCCCGACGCAGAGCCCAACACACGTCCCGACGCAGAGCCCAACACACGTCCCGACCTAGAGCCCAACACACGTCCCGACCTAGAGCCCAACACACGTCCCGACCTAGAGCCCAACACACGTCCCGACCTAGAGCCCAACACACGTCCCGACCTAGAGCCCAACACACGTCCCGACCTAGAGCCCAACACACGTCCCGACCTAGAGCCCAACACACGTCCCGACCTAGAGCCCAACACACGTCCCGACGCAGAGCGGAAAGTAAGCTAAATCCTGAGGTAGAGCCCAACACACGTCCCCACGTAGAGCTGAAAGTAAGCTAAATCCTGAGGTAGAGCCCAACACACGTCCCGACGTAGAGCTGAAAGTAAGCTAAATCCCGACGTAGAGCTGGAAGTAAGCTAAATCCCGACGTAGAGCAGGAAGTAAGCTAAATCCCGACGTAGAGCCCAACACACGTCCCGACGTAGAGCCCAACACACGTCCCGACGTAGAGCCCAACACACGTCCCGACGTAGAGCCCAACACACGTCCCGACGTAGAGCCCAACACACGTCCCGACCTAGAGCCCAACACACGTCCCGACCTAGAGCCCAACACACGTCCCGACCTAGAGCCCAACACACGTCCCGACCTAGAGCCCAACACACGTCCCGACCTAGAGCCCAACACACGTCCCGACCTAGAGCCCAACACACGTCCCGACGTAGAGCTGCAAGTAAGCTAAATCCTGAGGTAGAGCCCAACACACGTCCCGACGTAGAGCTGAAAGTAAGCTAAATCCCGACGTAGAGCTGGAAGTAAGCTAAATCCCGACGTAGAGCTGGAAGTAAGCTAAATCCCGACGTAGAGCCCAACACACGTCCCGACGTAGAGCCCAACACACGTCCCGACGTAGAGCCCAACACACGTCCCGACCTAGAGCCCAACACACGTCCCGACCTAGAGCCCAACACACGTCCCGACCTAGAGCCCAACACACGTCCCGACCTAGAGCCCAACACACGTCCCGACGTAGAGCTGAAAGTAAGCTAAATCCTGAGGTAGAGCCCAACACACGTCCCGACGCAGAGCGGAAAGTAAGCTAAATCCTGAGGTAGAGCCCAAAACACGTCCCGACGCAGAGCGGAAAGTAAGCTAAATCCTGAGGTAGAGCCCAACACACGTCCCGATGTAGAGCCCAACACACATCCCGACGCAGAGCGGAAAGTAAGCTAAATCCTGAGGTAGAGCCCAACACACGTCCCCACGTAGAGCTGAAAGTAAGCTAAATCCTGAGGTAGAGCCCAACACACGTCCCGACGTAGAGCTGAAAGTAAGCTAAATCCCGACGTAGAGCTGGAAGTAAGCTAAATCCCGACGTAGAGCTGGAAGTAAGCTAAATCCCGACGTAGAGCTGGAAGTAAGCTAAATCCCGACGTAGAGCCCAACACACGTCCCGACGTAGAGCCCAACACACGTCCCGACGCAGAGCGGAAAGTAGGCTTAATCCTGAGGTAGAGCCCAACACACGTCCCCACGTAGAGCTGAAAGTAAGCTAAATCCTGAGGTAGAGCCCAACACACGTCCCGACGTAGAGCTGAAAGTAAGCTAAATCCCGACGTAGAGCTGGAAGTAAGCTAAATCCCGACGTAGAGCTGGAAGTAAGCTAAATCCCGACGTAGAGCCCAACACACGTTACGACGTAGAGCCCAACACACGTCCCGACGTAGAGCCCAACACACGTCCCGACGTAGAGCCCAACACACGTCCCGACCTAGAGCCCAACACACGTCCCGACGTAGAGCCCAACACACGTCCCGACGTAGAGCCCAACACACGTCCCGACGTAGAGCCCAACACACGTCCCGACGTAGAGCCCAACACACGTCCCGACGTAGAGCCCAACACACGTCCCGACGTAGAGCCCAACACACGTCCCGACGTAGAGCCCAACACACGTCCCGACGTAGAGCTGAAAGTAAGCTAAATCCTGAGGTAGAGCCCAACACACGTCCCGACGCAGAGCGGAAAGTAAGCTAAATCCTGAGGTAGAGCCCAACACACGTCCCAACGCAGAGCGCCACACATGTCCCGACGTAGAGCCCCACACACGTCCCAGCGTAGAGCCCCACACACGTCCCGACGCAGAGCCCAACACACGTCCCGACGCAGAGCCAAACACACGTCCCGACGCAGAGCCCAACACACGTCCCGACGCAGAGCTGAAAGTAAGCTAAATCATGATGTAGAGCCCAACACACGTCCCGACGCAGAGCCCAACACACGTCCCGACGTAGAGCCCAACACACGTCCCGACGCAGAGCGGAAAGTAGGCTTAATCCTGAGGTAGAGCCCAACACATGTCCCGACGCAGAGCGGAAAGTAAGCTAAATCCTGAGGTAGAGCCCAACACACGTCCCGACCTAGAGCCCAACACACGTCCCGACCTAGAGCCCAACACACGTCCCGACCTAGAGCCCAACACACATCCCGACGTAGAGCCCAACACACGTCCCGACCTAGAGCCCAACACACGTCCCGACCTAGAGCCCAACACACGTCCCGACCTAGAGCCCAACACACGTCCCCACGTAGAGCTGAAAGTAAGCTAAATCCTGAGGTAGAGCCCAACACACGTCCCGACGTAGAGCCCAACACACGTCCCGACGTAGAGCCCAACACACGTCCCGACCTAGAGCCCAACACACGTCCCGACCTAGAGCCCAACACACGTCCCGACCTAGAGCCCAACACACGTCCCGACCTAGAGCCCAACACACGTCCCGACCTAGAGCCCAACACACGTCCCGACGTAGAGCCCAACACACGTCCCGACGCAGAGCCCAACACACGTCCCGACGCAGAGCCCAACACACGTCCCGACGCAGAGCCCAACACACGTCCCGACGCAGAGCCCAACACACGTCCCGACGCAGAGCCCAACACACGTCCCGACGTAGAGCTGAAAGTAAGCTAAATCCCGACGTAGAGCTGGAAGTAAGCTAAATCCCGACGTAGAGCCCAACACACGTCCCGACGTAGAGCCCAACACACGTCCCGACGTAGAGCCCAACACACGTCCCGACGTAGAGCCCAACACACGTCCCGACGTAGAGCCCAACACACGTCCCGACGTAGAGCCCAACACACGTCCCGACGTAGAGCCCAACACACGTCCCGACCTAGAGCCCAACACACGTCCCGACCTAGAGCCCAACACACGTCCCGACCTAGAGCCCAACACACGTCCCGACCAAGAGCCCAACACACGTCCCGACCTAGAGCCCAACACACGTCCCGACGCAGAGCCCAACACACGTCCCGACGCAGAGCCCAACACACGTTCCGACCTAGAGCCCAACACACGTCCCGATGTAGAGCTGAAAGTAAGCTAAATCCCGACGTAGAGCTGGAAGTAAGCTAAATCCCGACGTAGAGCTGGAAGTAAGCTAAATCCCGACGTAGAGCCCAACACACGTCCCGACGTAGAGCCCAACACACGTCCCGACGTAGAGCCCAACACACGTCCCGACCTAGAGCCCAACACACGTCCCGACCTAGAGCCCAACACACGTCCCGACCTAGAGCCCAACACACGTCCCGACCTAGAGCCCAACACACGTCCCGACCTAGAGCCCAACACACGTCCCGACCTAGAGCCCAACACACGTCCCGACCTAGAGCCCAACACACGTCCCGACCTAGAGCCCAACACACGTCCCGACCTAGAGCCCAACACACGTCCCGACCTAGAGCCCAACACACGTCCCGAACTAGAGCCCAACACACGTCCCGACCTAGAGCCCAACACACGCCCCGACCTAGAGCCCAACACACGTCCCGACGCAGAGCGGAAAGTAAGCTAAATCCTAAGGTAGAGCCCAACACACGTCCCGACGTAGAGTCCAACACACGTCCCGACGTAGAGTCCAACACACGTCCCGACGTAGAGCTGGAAGTAAGCTAAATCCCGACGTAGAGCCCAACACACTTCCCGACGTAGAGCTGAAAGTAAGCTAAATCCTGAGGGAGAGCCCAGCACACGTCCCCACGTAGAGCAGAAAGTAAGCTAAATCCTGAGGTAGAGCCCAACACACGTCCAAACGCAGAGCGGAAAGTAAGCTAAATCCTGAGGTAGAGCCCAACACACGTCCCGACGCAGAGCCCAACACAGGTCCCGACGCAGAGCCAAACACACGTCCCGACGCAGAGCCCCACACACGTCCCGACGCAGAGCCCCACACACGTCCCGACGCAGAGCCCCACACACGTCCCGACGCAGAGCCCCACACACGTCCCGACGCAGAGCCCCACACACGTCCCGACGCAGAGCCCAACACACGTCCCGACGCAGAGCCCCACACACGTCCCGACGCAGAGCCCCACACACGTCCCGACGCAGAGCCCCACACACGTCCCGACGCAGAGCCCAACACACGTCCCGACGTAGAGCCCAACACACGTCCCGACGCAGAGCGGAAAGTAGGCTTAATCCTGAGGTAGAGCCCAACACATGTCCCGACGCAGAGCGGAAAGTAAGCTAAATCCTGAGGTAGAGCCCAACACACGTCCCCACGTAGAGCTGAAAGTAAGCTAAACCCTGAGGTAGAGCCCAACACACGTCCCGACCTAGAGCCCAACACACGTCCCGACGTAGAGCCCAACACACGTCCCGACGTAGAGCCCAACACACGTCCCGACGTAGAGCCCAACACACGTCCCGACGTAGAGCCCAACACACCTCCCGACCTAGAGCCCAACACACGTCCCGACCTAGAGCCCAACACACGTCCCGACCTAGAGCCCAACACACGTCCCGACCTAGAGCCCAACACACGTCCCGACCTAGAGCCCAACACACGTCCCGACCTAGAGCCCAACACACGTCCCGACCTAGAGCCCAACACACGTCCCGACCTAGAGCCCAACACACGTCCCGACGCAGAGCGGAAAGTAAGCTAAATCCTGAGGTAGAGCCCAACACACGTCCCCACGTAGAGCTGAAAGTAAGCTAAATCCTGAGGTAGAGCCCAACACATGTCCCGATGTAGAGCCCAACACACGTCCTGACGTAGACCTGAAAGTAAGCTAAATCCTGAGGTAGAGCCCAACGCACGTCCCGACGCAGAGCGCAACACACGTCCCGACGTAGAGCCCCACACACGTCCCGACGTAGAGCCCCACACACGTCCCGACGCAGAGCCCCACACACGTCTCGACGCAAAGCCCCACACACGTCCCGACGCAGAGCCCCACACACGTCCCGACGCAGAGCCCCACACACGTCCCCACGCAGAGCCCAACACACGTCCCGACGCAGAGCCCAACACACGTCCCGACGCAGAGCGGAAAGTAGGCTTAATCCTGAGGTAGAGCCCAACACATGTCCCGACGCAGAGCGGAAAGTAAGCTAAATCCTGAGGTAGAGCCCAACACACGTCCCCACGTAGAGCTGAAAGTAAGCTAAACCCTGAGGTAGAGCCCAACACACGTCCCGACGCAGAGCCCAACGCACGTCCCGACGCAGAGCGCAACACACGTCCCGACGTAGAGCCCCACACACGTCCCGACGTAGAGCCCCACACACGTCCCGACGCAGAGCCCCACACACGTCCCGACGCAGAGCCCCACAGATGTCCCGACGCAGAGCCCCACACACGTCCCGACGCAGAGCCCCACACATGTCCCCACGCAGAGCCCAACACACGTCCCGACGCAGAGCCCAACACACGTCCCGACGCAGAGCGGAAAGTAGGCTTAATCCTGAGGTAGAGCCCAACACATGTCCCGACGCAGAGCGGAAAGTAAGCTAAATCCTGAGGTAGAGCCCAACACACGTCCCCACGTAGAGCTGAAAGTAAGCTAAACCCTGAGGTAGAGCCCAACACACGTCCCGACGCAGAGCCCAACACACGTCCCGACGTAGAGCCCAACACACGTCCCGACGTAGAGCCCAACACACGTCCCGACGTAGAGCCCAACACACATCCCGACGTAGAGCCCAACACACGTCCCGACGTAGAGCCCAACACACGTCCCGACGTAGAGCTGAAAGTAAGCTAAATCCTGATGTAGAGCCCAACACACGTCCCGACGTAGAGCCCAACACACGTCCCGACGTAGAGCCCAACACACGTCCCGACGTAGAGCCCAACACACGTCCCGACGTAGAGCCCCACACACGTCCCGACGTAGAGCCCAACACACGTCCCGACGTAGAGCCCCACACACGTCCCGACGCAGAGCCCAACACACGTCCCGACGCAGAGCCCAACACACGTCCCGACGCAGAGCCCAACACACGTCCCGACGCAGAGCCCAACACACGTCCCGACGCAGAGCCCAACACACGTCCCGACGCAGAGCCCAACACACGTCCCGACGCAGAGCCCAACACACGTCCCGACGCAGAGCCCAACACACGTTCCGATGTAGCGCTGAAAGTAAGCGAAATCCTGATGTAGAGCCCAACACACGTCCCGACGCACAGCCCAACACACGTCCCGACGTAGAGCGGAAAGTAAGCTAAATCCTGAGGTAGAGCCCAACACGCGGCCCGACGCAGAGCGGAAAGTAAGCTAAATCCTGAGGTAGAGCCCAACACGCGTCCCGACGCAGGGCGGAAAGTAAGCTAAATCCTGATGTAGAGCCCAACACACGTCCCGACGCAGGGCGGAAAGTAAGCTAAATCCTGATGTAGAGCCCAACACACGTCCCGACGCAGGGCGGAAAGTAAGCTAAATCCTGATGTAGAGCCCAACACACGTCCCGACGCAGAGCCCAACACACGTCCCGACGCAGAGCCCAACACACGTCCCGACGCAGAGCCCAACACACGTTCCGATGTAGCGCTGAAAGTAAGCGAAATCCTGATGTAGAGCCCAACACACGTCCCGACGCACAGCCCAACACACGTCCCGACGTAGAGCGGAAAGTAAGCTAAATCCTGAGGTAGAGCCCAACACGCGGCCCGACGCAGAGCGGAAAGTAAGCTAAATCCTGAGGTAGAGCCCAACACGCGTCCCGACGCAGGGCGGAAAGTAAGCTAAATCCTGATGTAGAGCCCAACACGCGTCCCGACGCAGGGCGGAAAGTAAGCTAAATCCTGATGTAGAGCCCAACACACGTCCCGACGCAGAGCCCAACACACGTCCCGACGCAGAGCCCAACACACGTCCCGACGCAGAGCCCAACACACGTCCCGACGCAGAGCCCAACACACGTCCCGACGCAGAGCCCAACACACGTCCCGACGCAGAGCCCAACACACGTCCCGACGCAGAGCCCAACACACGTCCCGACGCAGAGCCCAACACACGTCCCGACGCAGAGCCCAACACACGTCCCGACGCAGAGCCCAACACACGTCCCGACGCAGAGCCCAACACACGTCCCGACGCAGAGCCCAACACACGTCCCGACGCAGAGCCCAACACACGTCCCGACGCAGAGCCCAACACACGTCCCGACGCAGAGCCCAACACACGTCCCGACGCAGAGCCCAACACACGTCCCGACGCAGAGCCCAACACACGTCCCGACGCAGAGCCCAACACACGTCCCGACGCAGAGCCCAACACACGTCCCGACGCAGAGCCCAACACACGTCCCGACGCAGAGCCCAACACACGTCCCGACGCAGAGCCCAACACACGTCCCGACGCAGAGCCCAACACACGTCCCGACGCAGAGCCCAACACACGTCCCGACGCAGAGCCCAACACACGTCCCGACGCAGAGCCCAACACACGTCCCGACGCAGAGCCCAACACACGTCCCGACGCAGAGCCCAACACACGTCCCGACGCAGAGCCCAACACACGTCCCGACGCAGAGCCCAACACACGTCCCGACGCAGAGCCCAACACACGTCCCGACGTAGAGCCCAACACACGTCCCGACGTAGAGCCCAACACACGTCCCGACGTAGAGCTGAAAGTAAGCTAAATCCTGAGGTAGAGCCCAACACACGTCCCGACGCAGAGCGGAAAGTAAGCTAAATCCTGAGGTAGAGCCCAACACACGTCCCGATGTAGAGCCCAACACACGTCCCGACGTAGACCTGAAAGTAAGATAAATCCTGAGGTAGAGCCCAACGCACGTCCCGACGAAGAGCGCAACACATGTCCCGATGTAGAGCCCCACGCACGTCCCGACGTAGAGCCCCACGCACGTCCCGACGTAGAGCCCCACACACGTCCCGACGCAGAGCCCCACACACGTCCCGACGCAGAGCCCAACACACGTCCTGAGGTAGAGCCCCACGCACGTCCCGACGTAGAGCCCCACGCACGTTCCGATGTAGAGCTGAAAGTAAGCTAAATCATGATGTAGAGCCCAACACACGTCCCGACGTAGAGCCCAACACACGTCCCGACGTAGAGCCCAACACACGTCCCGACGTAGAGCCCAACACACGTCCCGACGTAGAGCCCAACACACGTCCCGACCTAGAGCCCAACACACGTCCCGACCTAGAGCCCAACACACGTCCCGACCTAGAGCCCCACACACGTCCCGACGTAGAGCTGAAAGTAAGCTAAATCCTGAGGTAGAGCCCAACACACGTCCCGACGCAGAGCGGAAAGTAAGCTAAATCCTGAGGTAGAGCCCAAAACACGTCCCGACGCAGAGCGGAAAGTAAGCTAAATCCTGAGGTAGAGCCCAACACACGTCCCGATGTAGAGCCCAACACACGTCCCGACGTAGAGCCCAACACACGTCCCGACGTAGACCTGAAAGTAAGCTAAATCCTGAGGTAGAGCCCAACGCACGTCCCGACGCAGAGCGCAACACACGTCCCGACGTAGAGCCCCACACACGTCCCAGCGTAGAGCCCCACACACGTCCCGACGCAGAGCCCAACACACGTCCCGACGTAGAGCCCCACACACGTCCCGACGTAGAGCCCCACACACGTCCCGACGTAGAGCCCCACACACGTCCCGACGCAGAGCCCCACACACGTCCCGACGCAGAGCCCAACACACGTCCCGACGCAGAGCCCAACACACGTCCCGACGCAGAGCCCAACACACGTCCCGACGTAGAGCCCAACACACGTCCCGACGCAGAGCCCAACACACGTCCCGACGCAGAGCCCAACACACGTCCCGACGCAGAGCCCAACACACGTCCCGACGCAGAGCCCAACACACGTCCCGACGCAGAGCCCAACACACGTCCCGACGCAGAGCCCAACACACGTCCCGACGCAGAGCCCAACACACGTCCCGACGTAGCGCTGAAAGTAAGCGAAATCCTGATGTAGAGCCCAACACACGTCCCGACGCACAGCCCAACACACGTCCCGACGTAGAGCTGAAAGTAAGCTAAATCCTGAGGTAGAGCCCAACACGCGGCCCGACGCAGAGCGGAAAGTAAGCTAAATCCTGAGGTAGAGCCCAAAACACGTCCCGACGCAGGGCGGAAAGTAAGCTAAATCCTGATGTAGAGCCCAACACACGTCCCGACGCAGAGCCCAACACACGTCCCGACGCAGAGCCCAACACACGTCCCGACGCAGAGCCCAACACACGTCCCGACGCAGAGCCCAACACACGTCCCGACGCAGAGCCCAACACACGTCCCGACGCAGAGCCCAACACACGTCCCGACGCAGAGCCCAACACACGTCCCGACGCAGAGCCCAACACACGTCCCGACGCAGAGCCCAACACACGTCCCGACGCAGAGCCCAACACACGTCCCGACGCAGAGCCCAACACACGTCCCGACGCAGAGCCCAACACACGTCCCGACGCAGAGCCCAACACACGTCCCGACGCAGAGCCCAACACACGTCCCGACGCAGAGCCCAACACACGTCCCGACGCAGAGCCCAACACACGTCCCGACGCAGAGCCCAACACACGTCCCGACGTAGAGCCCAACACACGTCCCGACGTAGAGCTGAAAGTAAGCTAAATCCTGAGGTAGAGCCCAACACACGTCCCGACGCAGAGCGGAAAGTAAGCTAAATCCTGAGGTAGAGCCCAACACACGTCCCGATGTAGAGCCCAACACACGTCCCGACGTAGACCTGAAAGTAAGATAAATCCTGAGGTAGAGCCCAACGCACGTCCCGACGAAGAGCGCAACACATGTCCCGATGTAGAGCCCCACGCACGTCCCGACGTAGAGCCCCACGCACGTCCCGACGCAGAGCCCCACACACGTCCCGACGCAGAGCCCCACACACGTCCCGACGCAGAGCCCCACACACGTCCCGACGCAGAGCCCCACACACGTCCCGACGCAGAGCCCAACACACGTCCTGAGGTAGAGCCCCACGCACGTCCCGACGTAGAGCCCCACGCACGTTCCGATGTAGAGCTGAAAGTAAGCTAAATCATGATGTAGAGCCCAACACACGTCCCGACGTAGAGCCCAACACACGTCCCGACGTAGAGCCCAACACACGTCCCGACGTAGAGCCCAACACACGTCCCGACGTAGAGCCCAACACACGTCCCGACCTAGAGCCCAACACACGTCCCGACCTAGAGCCCCACATACGTCCCGACGTAGAGCTGAAAGTAAGCTAAATCCTGAGGTAGAGCCCAACACACGTCCCGACGCAGAGCGGAAAGTAAGCTAAATCCTGAGGTAGAGCCCAAAACACGTCCCGACGCAGAGCGGAAAGTAAGCTAAATCCTGAGGTAGAGCCCAACACACGTCCCGATGTAGAGCCCAACACACGTCCCGACGTAGACCTGAAAGTAAGCTAAATCCTGAGGTAGAGCCCAACGCACGTCCCGACGCAGAGCGCAACACATGTCCCGACGTAGAGCCCCACACACGTCCCAGCGTAGAGCCCCACACACGTCCCGACGTAGAGCCCAACACACGTCCCGACGTAGAGCCCCACACACGTCCCGACGTAGAGCCCCACACACGTCCCGACGTAGAGCCCCACACACGTCCCGACGCAGAGCCCAACACACGTCCCCACGCAGAGCCAAACACACGTCCCGACGTAGAGCCCAACACACGTTCCGATGTAGAGCTGAAAGTAAGCTATATCATGATGTAGAGCCCAACACACGTCCCGACGCAGAGCCCAACACACGTCCCGACGTAGAGCCCAACACACGTCCCGACGCAGAGCGGAAAGTAGGCTTAATCCTGAGGTAGAGCCCAACACACGTCCCGACGCAGAGCGGAAAGTAAGCTAAATCCTGAGGTAGAGCCCAACACACGTCCCCACGTAGAGCTGAAAGTAAGCTAAACCCTGAGGTAGAGCCCAACACACGTCCCGACGTAGAGCCCAACACACGTCCCGACGTAGAGCCCAACACACGTCCCGACGTAGAGCCCAACACACGTCCCGACGTAGAGCCCAACACACGTCCCGACCTAGAGCCCAACACACGTCCCGACCTAGAGCCCAACACACGTCCCGACCTAGAGCCCAACACACGTCCCGACCTAGAGCCCAACACACGTCCCGACCTAGAGCCCAACACACGTCCCGACCTAGAGCCCAACACACGTCCCGACCTAGAGCCCAACACACGTCCCGACCTAGAGCCCAACACACGTCCCGACCTAGAGCCCAACACACGTCCCGACCTAGAGCCCAACACACGTCCCGACCTAGAGCTCAACACACGTCCCGACCTAGAGCCCAACACACGTCCCGACCTAGAGCCCAACACACGTCCCGACCTAGAGCCCAACACACGTCCCGACCTAGAGCCCAACACACGTCCCGACCTAGAGCCCAACACACGTCCCGACCTAGAGCCCAACACACGTCCCGACCTAGAGCCCAACACACGTCCCGACCTAGAGCCCAACACACGTCCCGACCTAGAGCCCAACACACGTCCCGACCTAGAGCCCAACACACGTCCCGACCTAGAGCCCAACACACGTCCCGACGTAGAGCCCAACACACGTCCCGACGTAGAGCCCAACACACGTCCCGACGTAGAGCTGAAAGTAAGCTAAATCCTGAGGTAGAGCCCAACACACGTCCCGACGCAGAGCGGAAAGTAAGCTAAATCCTGAGGTAGAGCCCAACACACGTCCCGACGCAGAGCGCAACACATGTCCCGACGTAGAGCCCCACACACGTCCCAGCGTAGAGCCCCACACACGTCCCGACGCAGAGCCCCACACACGTCCCGACGCAGAGCCCCACACACGTCCCGACGCAGAGCCAAACACACGTCCCGACGCAGAGCCCAACACACGTCCCGACGCAGAGCCCAACACATGTTCCGATGTAGAGCTGAAAGTAAGCTAAATCATGATGTAGAGCCCAACACACGTCCCGACGCAGAGCCCAACACACGTCCCGACGTAGAGCCCAACACACGTCCCGACGCAGAGCGGAAAGTAGGCTTAATCCTGAGGTAGAGCCCAACACATGTCCCGACGCAGAGCGGAAAGTAAGCTATATCCTGAGGTAGAGCCCAACACACGTCCCGACCTAGAGCCCAACACACGTCCCGACGTAGAGCCCAACACACGTCCCGACGTAGAGCCCAACACACGTCCCGACGTAGAGCCCAACACACGTCCCGACGTAGAGCCCAACACACGTCCCGACGTAGAGCCCAACACACGTCCCGACCTAGAGCCCAACACACGTCCCGACCTAGAGCCCAACACACGTCCCGACGTAGAGCCCAACACACGTCCCGACGTAGAGCCCAACACACGTCCCGACCTAGAGCCCAACACACGTCCCGACGCAGAGCGGAAAGTAAGCTAAATCCTGAGGTAGAGCCCAACACACGTCCCCACGTAGAGCTGAAAGTAAGCTAAATCCTGAGGTAGAGCCCAACACACGTCCCGACCTAGAGCCCAACACACGTCCCGACGTAGAGCCCAACACACGTCCCGACGTAGAGCCCAACACACGTCCCGACGTAGAGCCCAACACACGTCCCGACGTAGAGCCCAACACACGTCCCGACCTAGAGCCCAACACACGTCCCGACCTAGAGCCCAACACACGTCCCGACCTAGAGCCCAACACACGTCCCGACGTAGAGCCCAACACACGTCCCGACGCAGACCCCAACACACGTTCCGACGCAGACCCCAACACACGTCCCGACGCAGAGCCCAACACACGTCCCGACGCAGAGCCCAACACACGTCCCGACCTAGAGCCCAACACACGTCCCGACGTAGAGCTGAAAGTAAGCTAAATCCCGACGTAGAGCTGGAAATAAGCTAAATCCCGACGTAGAGCTGGAAGTAAGCTAAATCCCGACGTAGAGCCCAACACACGTCCCGACGCAGAGCCCAACACACGTCCCGACGCAGAGCCCAACACACGTCCCGACGCAGAGCCCAACACACGTCCCGACGCAGAGCCCAACACACGTCCCGACCTAGAGCCCAACACACGTCCCGACGTAGAGCTGAAAGTAAGCTAAATCCCGACGTAGAGCTGGAAGTAAGCTAAATCCCGACGTAGAGCTGGAAGTAAGCTAAATCCCGACGTAGAGCTAGAAGTAAGCTAAATCCCGACGTAGAGCTGGAAGTAAGCTAAATCCCGACGTAGAGCCCAACACACGTCCCGACGTAGAGCCCAACACACGTCCCGACGTAGAGCCCAACACACGTCCCGACGTAGAGCCCAACACACGTCCCGACCTAGAGCCCAACACACGTCCCGACCTAGAGCCCAAAACACGTCCCGACCTAGAGCCCAACACACGTCCCGACCTAGAGCCCAACACACGTCCCGACGTAGAGCCCAACACACGTCCCGACCTAGAGCCCAACACACGTCCCGACCTAGAGCGCAACACACGTCCCGACCTAGAGCCCAACACACGTCCCGACCTAGAGCCCAACACACGTCCCGACCTAGAGCCCAACACACGTCCCGACCTAGAGCCCAACACACGCCCCGACCTAGAGCCCAACACACGTCCCGACGCAGAGCGGAAAGTAAGCTAAATCCCGACGTAGAGCCCCACACACGTCCCGACGTAGAGCCCCACACACGTCCCGACGTAGAGCCCCACACACGTCCCGACGTAGAGCCCCACACACGTCCCGACGTAGAGCCCCACACACGTCCCGACGTAGAGCCCCACACACGTCCCGACGCAGAGCCCCACACACGTCCCGACGCAGAGCCCCACACACGTCCCGACGCAGAGCCCCACACACGTCCCGACGCAGAGCCCCACACACGTCCCGACGCAGAGCCCCACACACGTCCCGACGCAGAGCCCCACACACGTCCCGACGCAGAGCCAAACACACGTCCCGACGTAGAGCCCAACACACGTTCCGATGTAGAGCTGAAAGTAAGCTATATCATGATGTAGAGCCCAACATACGTCCCGACGCAGAGCCCAACACACGTCCCGACGTAGAGCCCAACACACGTCCCGACGCAGAGCGGAAAGTAGGCTTAATCCTGAGGTAGAGCCCAACACATGTCCCGACGCAGAGCGGAAAGTAAGCTAAATCCTGAGGTAGAGCCCAACACACGTCCCCACGTAGAGCTGAAAGTAAGCTAAACCCTGAGGTAGAGCCCAACACACGTCCCGACGTAGAGCCCAACACACGTCCCGACGTAGAGCCCAACACACGTCCCGACGTAGAGCCCAACACACGTCCCGACGTAGAGCCCAACACACGTCCCGACGTAGAGCCCAACACACGTCCCGACGTAGAGCCCAACACACGTCCCGACCTAGAGCCCAACACACGTCCCGACCTAGAGCCCAACACACGTCCCGACCTAGAGCCCAACACACGTCCCGACCTAGAGCCCAACACACGTCCCGTCCTAGAGCCCAACACACGTCCCGTCCTAGAGCCCAACACACGTCCCGACCTAGAGCCCAACACACGTCCCGACCTAGAGCCCAACACACGTCCCGACCTAGAGCCCAACACACGTCCCGACCTAGAGCCCAACACACGTCCCGACCTAGAGCCCAACACACGTCCCGACCTAGAGCCCAACACACGTCCCGACGCAGAGCGGAAAGTAAGCTAAATCCTGAGGTAGAGCCCAACACACGTCCCCACGTAGAGCTGAAAGTAAGCTAAATCCTGAGGTAGAGCCCACCACACGTCCCGACGTAGAGCTGAAAGTAAGCTAAATCCCGACGTAGAGCTGGAAGTAAGCTAAATCCCGACGTAGAGCCCAACACACGTCCCGACGTAGAGCCCAACACACGGTCCGACGTAGAGCCCAACACACGTCCCGACGTAGAGCCCAACACACGTCCCGACGTAGAGCCCAACACACGTCCCGACCTAGAGCCCAACACACGTCCCGACCTAGAGCCCAACACACGTCCCGACCTAGAGCCCAACACACGTCCCGACCTAGAGCCCAACACACGTCCCGACCTAGAGCCCAACACACGTCCCGACCTAGAGCCCAACACACGTCCCGACCTAGAGCCCAACACACGTCCCGACGTAGAGCTGAAAGTAAGCTAAATCCTGAGGTAGAGCCCAACACACGTCCCGACGCAGAGCGGAAAGTAAGCTAAATCCTGAGGTAGAGCCCAACACACGTCCCGACGCAGAGCGCAACACATGTCCCGACGTAGAGCCCCACACACGTCCCAGCGTAGAGCCCCACACACGTCCCGACGCAGAGCCCCACACACGTCCCGACGCAGAGCCCAACACACGTCCCGACGCAGAGCCAAACACACGTCCCGACGCAGAGCCCAACACACGTTCCGATGTAGAGCTGAAAGTAACCTAAATCATGATGTAGAGCCCAACACACGTCCCGACGCAGAGCCCAACACACGTCCCGACGCAGAGCCCAACACACGTCCCGACGCAGAGCGGAAAGTAGGCTTAATCCTGAGGTAGAGCCCAACACATGTCCCGACGCAGAGCGGAAAGTAAGCTAAATCCTGAGGTAGAGCCCAACACACGTCCCGACGTAGAGCCCAACACACGTCCCGACGTAGAGCCCAACACACGTCCCGACGTAGAGCCCAACACACGTCCCGACGTAGAGCCCAACACACGTCCCGACGTAGAGCCCAACACACGTCCCGACGTAGAGCCCAACACACGTCCCGACGTAGAGCCCAACACACGTCCCGACGTAGAGCCCAACACACGTCCCGACGTAGAGCCCAACACACGTCCCGACCTAAGCCCAACACACGTCCCGACCTAGAGCCCAACACACGTCCCGACCTAGAGCCCAACACACGTCCCGACGCAGAGCGGAAAGTAAGCTAAATCCTGAGGTAGAGCCCAACACACGTCCCCACGTAGAGATGAAAGTAAGCTAAATCCTGAGGTAGAGCCCAACACACGTCCCGACCTAGAGCCCAACACACGTCCCGACCTAGAGCCCAACACACGTCCCGACCTAGAGCCCAACACACGTCCCGACGTAGAGCCCAACACACGTCCCGACGTAGAGCCCAACACACGTCCCGACCTAGAGCCCAACACACGTCCCGACCTAGAGCCCAACACACGTCCCGACGCAGAGCCCAACACACGTCCCGACGCAGAGCCCAACACACGTCCCGACGCAGAGCCCAACACACGTCCCGACGCAGAGCCCAACACACGTCCCGACGCAGAGCCCAACACACGTCCCGACGCAGAGCCCAACACACGTCCCGACGCAGAGCCCAACACACGTCCCGACGCAGAGCCCAACACACGTCCCGACGCAGAGCCCAACACACGTCCCGACGCAGAGCCCAACACACGTCCCGACGCAGAGCCCAACACACGTCCCGACGCAGAGCCCAACACACGTCCCGACGCAGAGCCCAACACACGTCCCGACGCAGAGCCCAACACACGTCCCGACGTAGAGCTGAAAGTAAGCTAAATCCCGACGTAGAGCTGGAAGTAAGCTAAATCCCGACGTAGAGCCCAACACACGTCCCGACGTAGAGCCCAACACACGTCCCGACGTAGAGCCCAACACACGTCCCGACGTAGAGCCCAACACACGTCCCGACGTAGAGCCCAACACACGTCCCGACCTAGAGCCCAACACACGTCCCGACCTAGAGCCCAACACACGTCCCGACCTAGAGCCCAACACACGTCCCGACCTAGAGCCCAACACACGTCCCGACCTAGAGCCCAACACACGTCCCGACCTAGAGCCCAACACACGTCCCGACCTAGAGCCCAACACACGTCCCGACCTAGAGCCCAACACACGTCCCGACGTAGAGTCCAACACACGTCCCGACGTAGAGCTGGAAGTAAGCTAAATCCCGACGTAGAGCCCAACACACTTCCCGACGTAGAGCTGAAAGTAAGCTAAATCCTGAGGGAGAGCCCAACACACGTCCCCACGTAGAGCAGAAAGTAAGCTAAATCCTGAGGTAGAGCCCAACACACGTCCAAACGCAGAGTGGAAAGTAAGCTAAATCCTGAGGTAGAGCCCAACACACGTCCCGACGCAGAGCCCAACACACGTCCCGACGCAAATCCAAACACACGTCCCGACGCAGAGCCAAACACACGTCCCGACGCAGAGCCCAACACACGTCCCGACGCAGAGCCCAACACACGTCCCGACGCAGAGCCCAACACACGTCCCGACTCAGAGCGGAAAGTAAGCTAAATCCTGAGGTAGAGCCCAAAACACGTCCCGACGCAGAGCGGAAAGTAAGCTAAATCCTGAGGTAGAGCCCAACACATGTCCCCACGTAGAGCTGAAAGTAAGCTAAATCCTGAGGTAGAGCCCAACACATGTCCCGATGTAGAGCCCAACACACGTCCCGACGTAGACCTGAAAGTAAGCTAAATCCTGAGGTAGAGCCCCACGCACGTCCCGACGCAGAGCCCCACACACGTCCCGACGCAGAGCCCCACACACGTCCCGACGCAGAGCCCCACACACGTCCCGACGCAGAGCCCCACACACGTCCCGACGCAGAGCCCCACACACGTCCCGACGCAGAGCCCCACACACGTCCCGACGCAGAGCCCCACACACGTCCCGACGCAGAGCCCCACACACGTCCCGACGCAGAGCCCAACACACGTCCCGACGCAGAGCCCAACACACGTCCCGACGCAGAGCCAAACACACGTCCCGACGCAGAGCCAAACACACGTTCCGATGTAGAGCTGAAAGTAAGCTAAATCCTGATGTAGAGCCCAACACACGTCCCGACGTAGAGCCCAACACACGTCCCGACGTAGAGCCTAACACACGTCCCGACGCAGAGCCCAACGCACGTCCCGACGTAGAGCCCAACGCACGTCCCGACGTAGAGCCCAACGCACGTCCCGACGCAGAGCCCAACGCACGTCCCGACGCAGAGCCCAACGCACGTCCCGACGCAGAGCCCAACGCACGTCCCGACGTAGAGCTGAAAGTAAGCTAAATCCTGATGTAGAGCCCAACACACGTCCCGACGTAGAGCCCAACACACGTCCCGACGTAGAGCCCAACACACGTCCCGACGTAGAGCCCAACACACGTCCCGGCGTAGAGCCCAACACACGTCCCGGCGTAGAGCCCAACACACGTCCCGGCGTAGAGCCCAACACACGTCCCGGCGTAGAGCCCAACACACGTCCCGGCGTAGAGCCCAACACACGTCCCGACGTAGAGCCCAACACACGTCCCGACGTAGAGCCCAACACACGTCCCGACGTAGAGCCCAACACACGTCCCGACGTAGAGCCCAACACACGTCCCGACGTAGAGCTGAAAGTAAGCTAAATCCTGATGTAGAGCCCAACACACGTCCCGACCTAGAGCCCAACACACGTCCCGACGCAGAGCCCAACACACGTCCCGACGCAGAGCCCAACACACGTCCCGACGCAGAGCCCAACACACGTCCCGACGCAGAGCCCAACACACGTCCCGACGCAGAGCCCAACACACGTCCCGACGCAGAGCCCAACACACGTCCCGACGCAGAGCCCAACACACGTCCCGACGCAGAGCCCAACACACGTCCCGACGCAGAGCCCAACACACGTCCCGACGCAGAGCCCAACACACGTCCCGACGCAGAGCCCAACACACGTCCCGACGCAGAGCCCAACACACGTCCCGACGCAGAGCCCAACACACGTCCCGACGTAGAGCCCAACACACGTCCCGACGTAGAGCCCAACACACGTCCCGACGTAGAGCCCAACACACGTCCCCACGTAGAGCTGAAAGTAAGCTAAATCCTGACAAAGAGCCCAACGCAGGTCGCGACGTAGAGCCCAACGCAGGTCGCGACGTAGAGCCCAACGCAGGTCGCGACGTAGAGCCCAACGCAGGTCGCGACTTAGAGCCCAACGCACGTCCCGACGTAGAGCCCAACGCACGTCCCGACGTAGAGCCCAACGCACGTCCCGACGTAGAGCCCAACGCACGTCCCGACGTAGAGCTGAAAGTAAGCTAAATCCTGAGGTAGAGCCCAACGCACGTCCCGACGCAGAGCCCAACGCACGTCCCGACGCAGAGCCCAACGCACGTCCCGACGCAGAGCCCAACGCACGTCCCGACGCAGAGCCCAACGCACGTCCCGACGCAGAGCCCAACGCACGTCCCGACGCAGAGCCCAACACAGGTCCCGACGCAGAGCCCAACGCACGTCCCGACGTAGAGCTGAAAGTAAGCTAAATCCTGATGTAGAGCCCAACGCACGTCCCGACGTAGAGCCCAACGCACGTCCCGACGTAGAGCCCAACGCACGTCCCGACGTAGAGCCCAACGCACGTCCCGACGTAGAGCCCAACGCACGTCCCGACGCAGAGCCCAACGCACGTCCCGACGCAGAGCCCAACGCACGTCCCGACGCAGAGCCCAACGCACGTCCCGACGCAGAGCCCAACGCACGTCCCGACGCAGAGCCCAACGCACGTCCCTACGCAGAGCTGAAAGTAAGCTAAATCCTGATGTAGAGCCCAACACACGTCCCGACGTAGAGCCCAACACACGTCCCGACGTAGAGCCCAACACACGTCCCGACGTAGAGCCCAACACACGTCCCGACGTAGAGCCCAACACACGTCCCGACGTAGAGCCCAACACACGTCCCGACGTAGAGCCCAACACACGTCCCGACGTAGAGCCCAACACACGTCCCGACGTAGAGCCCAACACACGTCCCGACGTAGAGCCCAACACACGTCCCGACGTAGAGCCCAACACACGTCCCGACGTAGAGCCCAACACACGTCCCGACGTAGAGCCCAACACACGTCCCGACGTAGAGCCCAACACACGTCCCGACGTAGAGCTGAAAGTAAGCTAAATCCTGAGATAGAGCCCAACACACGTCCCGACGCAGAGCGGAAAGTAAGCTAAATCCTGAGGTAGAGTCCAACACACGTCCCGACGTAGAGTCCAACACACGTCCCGACGTAGAGCCCAACACACGTCCCGACGTAGAGCCCAACACACGTCCCGACGTAGAGCCCAACACACGTCCCGACGTAGAGCCCAACAGACGTCCCGACGTAGAGCCCAACAGACGTCCCGACGTAGAGCCCAACAGACGTCCCGACATAGAGCCCAACAGACGTCCCGACGTAGAGCCCAACAGACGTCCCGACGTAGAGCCCAACAGACGTCCCGACGCAGAGCCCAACACACGTCCCGACGCAGAGCCCAACACACGTCCCGACGCAGAGCCCAACACACGTTCCGATGTAGCGCTGAAAGTAAGCGAAATCCTGATGTAGAGCCCAACACACGTCCCGACGCACAGCCCAACACACGTCCCGACGTAGAGCTGAAAGTAAGCTAAATCCTGAGGTAGAGCCCAACATGCGGCCCGACGCAGAGCGGAAAGTAAGCTAAATCCTGAGGTAGAGCCCAACACGCGTCCCGACGCAGAGCGGAAAGTAAGCTAAATCCTGAGGTAGAGCCCAACACGCGTCCCGACGCAGAGCGGAAAGTAAGCTAAATCCTGAGGTAGAGCCCAACACGCGTCCCGACGCAGAGCCCAACACGCGTCCCGACGTAGAGCCCAACACGCGTCCCGACCTAGAGCCCAACACGCGTCCCGACGTAGAGCCCAACACGCGTCCCGACGTAGAGCCCAACACGCGTCCCGACGTAGAGCCCAACACGCGTCCCGACGTAGAGCCCAACACGCGTCCCGACGTAGAGCCCAACACGCGTCCCGACGTAGAGCCCAACACGCGTCCCGACGCAGAGCTGAAAGTAAGCTAAATCCTGACGTAGAGCCCACCGCACGTCCCGACGTAGAGCCCACCGCACGTCCCGACGTAGAGCCCACCGCACGTCCCGACGTAGAGCCCACCGCAGGTCCCGACGTAGAGCCCACCGCAGGTCCCGACGTAGAGCCCACCGCAGGTCCCGACGTAGAGCCCACCGCAGGTCCCGACGTAGAGCCCAACGCACGTCCCGACGTAGAGCCCAACGCACGTCCCGACGCAGAGCCCAACGCACGTCCCGACGTAGAGCCCAACGCACGTCCCGACGCAGAGCCCAACGCACGTCCCGACGTAGAGCTGAAAGTAAGCTAAATCCTGATGTAGAGCCCAACACACGTCCCGACGTAGAGCCCAACACACGTCCCGACGTAGAGCCCAACACACGTCCCGACGTAGAGCCCAACACACGTCCCGACGTAGAGCCCAACACACGTCCCGACGTAGAGCCCAACACACGTCCCGACGTAGAGCCCAACACACGTCCCGACGTAGAGCCCAACACACGTCCCGACGTAGAGCCCAACACACGTCCCGACGTAGAGCCCAACACACGTCCCGACGTAGAGCCCAACACACGTCCCGACGTAGAGCCCAACACACGTCCCGACGTAGAGCCCAACACACGTCCCGACCTAGAGCCCAACACACGTCCCGACCTAGAGCCCAACACACGTCCCGACCTAGAGCCCAACACACGTCCCGACCTAGAGCCCAACACACGTCCCGACCTAGAGCCCAACACACGTCCCGACCTAGAGCCCAACACACGTCCCGACCTAGAGCCCAACACACGTCCCGACCTAGAGCCCAACACACGTCCCGACCTAGAGCCCAACACACGTCCCGACCTAGAGCCCAACACACGTCCCGACCTAGAGCCCAACACACGTCCCGACCTAGAGCCCAACACACGTCCCGACCTAGAGCCCAACACACGTCCCGACGTAGAGCTGGAAATAAGCTAAATCCCGACGTAGAGCTGGAAGTAAGCTAAATCCCGACGTAGAGCTGGAAGTAAGCTAAATCCCGACGTAGAGCTGGAAGTAAGCTAAATCCCGACGTAGAGCTGGAAGTAAGCTAAATCCCGACGTAGAGCTGGAAGTAAGCTAAATCCCGACGTAGAGCTGGAAGTAAGCTAAATCCCGACGTAGAGCTGGAAGTAAGCTAAATCCGGACGTAGAGCTGGAAGTAAGCTAAATCCGGACGTAGAGCTGGAAGTAAGCTAAATCCCGACGTAGAGCTGGAAGAAAGCTAAATCCCGACGTAGAGCTGGAAGAAAGCTAAATCCCGACGTAGACCCAACACACGTCCCGACGTAGAGCCCAACACACGTCCCGACCTAGAGCCCCACGCACGTCCCGACGCAGAGCCCCACGCACGTCCCGACGCAGAGCCCCACGCACGTCCCGACGCAGAGACCCACAGACGTCCCGACGCAGAGCCCCACGCACGTCCCGACGCAGAGCCCAACACACGTCCCGACGTACAGCCCAACACACGTCCCGACGTAGACCTGAAAGTAAGCTAAATCCTGAGGAAGAGCCCAACGCACGTCCCGACGTAGAGCGGCAAGGAAGCTAAATCCTGAGGTAGAGTCCAACGCACGTCCCGACGTAGAGTCCAACGCACGTCCCGACGTAGAGTCCAACACACGTCCCGACGTAGAGTCCAACACACGTCCCGACGTAGAGTCCAACACACGTCCCGACGTAGAGTCCAACACACGTCCCGACGTAGAGTCCAACACACGTCCCGACGTAGAGTCCAACACACGTCCCGACGTAGAGCTGGAAGTAAGCTAAATCCCGATGTAGAGCCCAACACACGTCCCGACGTAGAGTTCAACACACGTCCCGACGTAGAGCTGGAAGTAAGCTAAATCCCGACGTAGAGCCCAACACACGTCCCGACGCAGAGCCCAACACACGTCCCGACGTAGAGCCCAACACACGTCCCGACGTAGAGCGGAAAGTAAGCTAAATCCTGAGGTAGAGCCCAACACACGTCCCGACGCAGAGCGGAAAGTAAGCTAAATCCTGAGGTAGAGCCCAACACACGTCCCGACGTACAGCCCAACACACGTCCCGACGTAGAGCCCCACAGACGTCCCGACGTAGAGCCCCACACACGTCTCGACGTAGAGCCCCACACACGTCCCGACGCAGAGCCCCACAGACGTCCCGACGTAGAGCCCCACACACGTCTCGACGTAGAGCCCCACACACGTCCCGACGCAGAGCGGAAAGTAAGCTAAATCCTGAGGTAGAGCCCAACACACGTCCCCACGTAGAGCTGAAAGTAAGCTAAATCCCGACCTAGAGCCCAACACACGTCCCGATCTAGAGCCCAACACACGTCCCGACCTAGAGCCCAACACACGTCCCGACCTAGAGCCCAACACACGTTCCGACCTAGAGCCCAACACACGTTCCGACCTAGAGCCCAACACACGTTCCGACCTAGAGCCCAACACACGTCCCGACGTAGACCTGAAAGTAAGCTAAATCCTGACGTAGAGCCCAACACACGTCCCGACGTAGAGCCCAACACACGTCCCGACGTAGAGCCCAACACACGTCCCGACGTAGAGCCCAACACACGTCCCGACGTAGAGCCCAACACACGTCCCGACGTAGAGCCCAACACACGTCCCGACGTAGAGCCCAACACACGTCCCGACCTAGAGCCCAACACACGTCCCGACCTAGAGCCCAACACACGTCCCGACCTAGAGCCCAACACACGTCCCGACCTAGAGCCCAACACACGTCCCGACCTAGAGCCCAACACACGTCCCGACCTAGAGCCCAACACACGTCCCGACCTAGAGCCCAACACACGTCCCGACCTAGAGCCCAACACACGTCCCGACCTAGAGCCCAACACACGTCCCGACCTAGAGCCCAACACACGTCCCGACGTAGAGCTGGAAATAAGCTAAATCCCGACGTAGAGCTGGAAGTAAGCTAAATCCCGACGTAGAGCTGGAAGTAAGCTAAATCCCGACGTAGAGCTGGAAGTAAGCTAAATCCCGACGTAGAGCTGGAAGTAAGCTAAATCCCGACGTAGAGCTGGAAGTAAGCTAAATCCCGACGTAGAGCTGGAAGTAAGCTAAATCCCGACGTAGAGCTGGAAGTAAGCTAAATCCCGACGTAGAGCTGGAAGTAAGCTAAATCCCGACGTAGAGCTGGAAGTAAGCTAAATCCCGACGTAGAGCTGGAAGTAAGCTAAATCCCGACGTAGAGCTGGAAGTAAGCTAAATCCCGACGTAGAGCTGGAAGTAAGCTAAATCCCGACGTAGAGCTGGAAGTAAGCTAAATCCCGACGTAGAGCTGGAAGTAAGCTAAATCCCGACGTAGAGCTGGAAGTAAGCTAAATCCCGACGTAGAGCTGGAAGTAAGCTAAATCCCGACGTAGAGCTGGAAGTAAGCTAAATCCCGACGTAGAGCTGGAAGTAAGCTAAATCCCGACGTAGAGCTGGAAGTAAGCTAAATCCCGACGTAGAGCTGGAAGTAAGCTAAATCCCGACGTAGAGCTGGAAGTAAGCTAAATCCCGACGTAGAGCTGGAAGTAAGCTAAATCCCGACGTAGAGCTGGAAGTAAGCTAAATCCCGACGTAGAGCTGGAAGTAAGCTAAATCCCGACGTAGAGCTGGAAGAAAGCTAAATCCCGACGTAGAGCTGGAAGAAAGCTAAATCCCGACGTAGAGCTGGAAGAAAGCTAAATCCCGACGTAGACCCAACACACGTCCCGACGTAGAGCCCAACACACGTCCCGACCTAGAGCCCAACACAGGTCCCGACGTAGAGCCCAACACACGTCCCGACCTAGAGCCCAACACACGTCCCGACCTAGAGCCCAACACACGTCCCGACCTAGAGCCCAACACACGTCCCGACCTAGAGCCCAACACACGTCCCGACCTAGAGCCCAACACACGTCCCGACCTAGAGCCCAACACACGTCCCGACCTAGAGCCCAACACACGTCCCGACCTAGAGCCCAACACACGTCCCGACGTAGAGCTGAAAGTAAGCTAAATCCTGAGGTAGAGCCCAACACACGTCCCGACGCAGAGCGGCAAGTAAGTTAAATCCTGAGGTAGAGCCCAAAACACGTCCCGACGCAGAGCGGAAAGTAAGCTAAATCCTGAGGTAGAGCCCAACACACGTCCCGATGTAGAGCCCAACACACGTCCCGACGTAGACCTGAAAGTAAGCTAAATCCTGAGGTAGAGCCCAACGCACGTCCCGACGCAGAGCGCAACACACGTCCCGACGTAGAGCCCCACACACGTCCCGACGTAGAGCCCCACACACGTCCCGACGTAGAGCCCCACACACGTCCCGACGTAGAGCCCCACACACGTCCCGACGTAGAGCCCCACACACGTCCCGACGTAGAGCCCCACACACGTCCCGACGTAGAGCCCCACACACGTCCCGACGTAGAGCCCCACACACGTCCCGACGTAGAGCCCCACACACGTCCCGACGTAGAGCCCCACACACGTCCCCACGCAGAGCGGAAAGTAGGCTAAATCCTGAGGTAGAGCCCAACACACGTCCCGACGCAGAGCGGAAAGTAAGCTAAATCCTGAGGTAGAGCCCCACACACGTCCCGACGCAGAGCCCCACACACGTCCCGACGCAGAGCCCCACACACGTCCCGACGCAGAGCCCCACACACGTCCCGACGCAGAGCCCCACACACGTCCCGACGCAGAGCCCCACACACGTCCCGACGCAGAGCCCCACACACGTCCCGACGCAGAGCCCCACACACGTCCCGACGCAGAGCCCCACACACGTCCCGACGCAGAGCCCCACACACGTCCCGACGCAGAGCCCCACACACGTCCCGATGTAGAGCTGAAAGTGAGCTAAATCATGATGTAGAGCCCAACACACGTCCCGACGCAGAGCCCAACACACGTCCCGACGCAGAGCGGAAAGTAGGCTAAATCCTGAGGTAGAGCCCAACACACGTCCCGACGCAGAGCGGAAAGTAGGCTAAATCCTGAGGTAGAGCCCAACACACGTCCCGACGCAGAGCGGAAAGTAAGCTAAATCCCGAGGTAGAGCCCAACACACGTCCCCACGTAGAGCTGAAAGTAAGCTAAATCCCGAGGTAGAGCCCAACACACGTCCCCACGTAGAGCTGAAAGTAAGCTAAATCCCGACCTAGAGCCCAACACACG
The DNA here is from genome assembly GCF_034619465.1 of Leptosomus discolor. Taxonomy (NCBI): domain Eukaryota; kingdom Metazoa; phylum Chordata; class Aves; order Leptosomiformes; family Leptosomidae; genus Leptosomus; species Leptosomus discolor. Next base: position 664,503 of record NW_028237897.1, read on the forward strand.
TCCCGACCTAGAGCCCAACACACGTCCCGACCTAGAGCCCAACACACGTCCCGACCTAGAGCCCAACACACGTCCCGACCTAGAGCCCAACACACATCCCGACCTAGAGCCCAACACACGTCCCGACCTAGAGCCCAACACACGTCCCGACGTAGAGCTTAAAGTAAGCTAAATCCTGAGGTAGAGCCCAACACACGTCCCGACGCAGAGCGGAAAGTAAGCTAAATCCTGAGGTAGAGCCCAAAACACGTCCCGACGCAGAGCGGAAAGTAAGCTAAATCCTGAGGTAGAGCCCAAAACACGTCCCGACGCAGAGCGGAAAGTAAGCTAAATCCTGAGGTAGAGCCCAACACACGTCCCGATGTAGAGCCCAACACACGTCCCGACGTAGACCTGAAAGTAAGCTAAATCCTGAGGTAGAGCCCAACGCACGTCCCGACGCAGAGCGCAACACATGTCCCGACGTAGAGCCCAACACACGTCCCGACGTAGAGCCCCACACACGTCCCGACGTAGAGCCCCACACACGTCCCGACGTAGAGCCCCACACACGTCCCGACGTAGAGCCCCACACACGTCCCGACGTAGAGCCCCACACACGTCCCGACGTAGAGCCCCACACACGTCCCGACGTAAAGCCCCACACACGTCCCGACGTAAAGCCCCACACACGTCCCGACGTAAAGCCCCACACACGTCCCGACGTAGAGCCCCACACACGTCCCGACGTAGAGCCCCACACACGTCCCGACGTAGAGCCCCACACACGTCCCGACGTAGAGCCCCACACACGTCCCGACGTAGAGCCCCACACACGTCCCGACGTAGAGCCCCACACACGTCCCGACGTAGAGCCCCACACACGTCCCGACGTAGAGCCCCACACACGTCCCGACGCAGAGCCCCACACACGTCCCGACGCAGAGCCCAACACACGTCCCGACGCAGAGCCAAACACACGTCCCGACGTAGAGCCCAACACACGTTCCGATGTAGAGCTGAAAGTAAGCTAAATCATGATGTAGAGCCCAACACACGTCCCGACGCAGAGCCCAACACACGTCCCGACGTAGAGCCCAACACACGTCCCGACGCAGAGCGGAAAGTAGGCTAAATCCTGAGGTAGAGCCCAACACACGTCCCGACGCAGAGCGGAAAGTAAGCTAAATCCTGAGGTAGAGCCCAACACACGTCCCCACGTAGAGCTGAAAGTAAGCTAAATCCTGAGGTAGAGCCCAACACTAGTCCCGACCTAGAGCCCAACACACGTCCCAACGTAGACCTGAAAGTAAGCTAAATCCTGAGGTAGAGCCCAACACACGTCCCGACGCAGAGCAGAAAGTAAGCTAAATCCTGAGGTAGAACCCAACACACGTCCCCACGTAGAGCTGAAAGTAAGCTAAATCCTGAGGTAGAGCCCAACACACGTCCCAACGTAGAGCCCAACACACGTCCCGACGTAGACCTGAAAGTAAGCTAAATCCTGATGTAGAGCCCGACACACGTCCCGACGTAGAGCCCGACACACGTCCCGACGTAGAGCCCGACACACGTCCCGACGTAGAGCCCGACACACGTCCCGACGTAGAGCCCGACACACGTCCCGACGCAGAGCCCGACACACGTCCCGACGCAGAGCCCGACACACGTCCCGACGCAGAGCCCGACACACGTCCCGACGCAGAGCCCGACACACGTCCCGACGCAGAGCCCGACACACGTCCCGACGCAGAGCCCGACACACGTCCCGACGCAGAGCCCGACACACGTCCCGACGCAGAGCCCGACACACGTCCCGACGCAGAGCCCGACACACGTCCCGACGCAGAGCCCGACACACGTCCCGACGCAGAGCCCGACACACGTCCCGACGCAGAGCCCGACACACGTCCCGACGCAGAGCCCGACACACGTCCCGACGCAGAGCCCGACACACGTCCCGACGCAGAGCCCGACACACGTCCCGACGCAGAGCCCGACACACGTCCCGACGTAGAGCCCGACACACGTCCCGACGCAGAGCCCGACACACGTCCCGACGCAGAGCCCGACACACGTCCCGACGCAGAGCCCGACACACGTCCCGACGCAGAGACCAACACACGTCCCGACGTAGAGCTGGAAGTAAGCTAAATCCCGACGTAGAGCTGGAAGTAAGCTAAATCCCGACGTAGAGCTGGAAGTAAGCTAAATCCCGACGTAGAGCCCAACGCACGTCCCGACGTAGAGCCCAACGCACGTCCCGACGTAGAGCCCAACGCACGTCCCGACGTAGAGCCCAACGCACGTCCCGACGTAGAGCCCAACGCACGTCCCGACGTAGAGCCCAACGCACGTCCCGACCTAGAGCCCAACGCACGTCCCGACCTAGAGCCCAACGCACGTCCCGACCTAGAGCCCAACGCACGTCCCGACCTAGAGCCCAACGCACGTCCCGACCTAGAGCCCAACGCACGTCCCGACCTAGAGCCCAACACACGTCCCGACCTAGAGCCCAACACACGTCCCGACCTAGAGCCCAACACACGTCCCGACCTAGAGCCCAACACACGTCCCGACCTAGAGCCCAACACACGTCCCGACCTAGAGCCCAACACACGTCCCGACCTAGAGCCCAACACACGTCCCGACCTAGAGCCCAACACACGTCCCGACGTAGACCTGAAAGTAAGCTAAATCCTGAGGTAGAGCCCAACGCACGTCCCGACGTAGAGCCCCACACACGTCCCGACGCAGAGCGGAAAGTAAGCTAAATCCTGAGGTAGAGCCCAACACACGTCCCGACGCAGAGCGGAAAGTAAGCTAAATCCTGAGGTAGAGCCCAACACACGTCCCGACGCAGAGCGGAAAGTAAGCTAAATCCTGAGGTAGAGCCCAACACACGTCCCGACGCAGAGCGGAAAGTAAGCTAAATCCTGAGATAGAGCCCAACACACGTCCCGACATAGAGTCCAACACACGTCCCAACGTAGAGTCCAACACACGTCCCAACGTAGAGTCCAACACACGTCCCGACGTAGAGCTGGAAGTAAGCTAAATCCCGACGTAGAGCCCAAAAAACGTCCCGACGTAGAGCTGAAAGTAAGCTAAATCCTGAGTGAGAGCCCAACACACGTCCCCACGTAGAGCAGAAAGTAAGCTAAATCCTGAGGTAGAGCCCAACACACGTCCAAACGCAGAGCGGAAAGGAAGCTAAATCCTGAGGTAGAGCCCAACACACGTCCCGACGCAGAGCCCAACACACGTCCCGACGCAGAGCCAAACACACGTCCCGACGCAGAGCCAAACACACGTCCCGACGCAGAGCCCAACACACGTCCCGACGTAGAGCTGAAAGTAAGCTAAATCCTGATGTAGAGCCCAACACACGTCCCGATGTAGAGCCCAACACACGTCCCGACGTAGACCTGAAAGTAAGCTAAATCCTGAGGTAGAGCCCAACGCACGTCCCGACGTAGAGCCCCACACACGTCCCGACGCAGAGCGGAAAGTAAGCTAAATCCTGAGGTAGAGCCCAAAACACGTCCCGACGCAGAGCGGAAAGTAAGCTAAATCCTGAGGTAGAGCCCAACACACGTCCCCACGTAGAGCTGAAAGTAAGCTAAATCCTGAGGTAGAGCCCAACACACGTCCCGATGTAGAGCCCAACACACGTCCCGACGTAGACCTGAAAGTAAGCTAAATCCTGAGGTAGAGCCCCACGCACGTCCCGACGTAGAGCCCCACACACGTCCCGACGCAGAGCCCCACACACGTCCCGACGCAGAGCCCAACACACGTCCCGACGTAGAGCTGGAAATAAGCTAAATCCCGACGTAGAGCCCCACACACGTCCCGACGCAGAGCCCCACACACGTCCCGATGTAGAGCTGAAAGTGAGCTAAATCATGATGTAGAGCCCAACACACGTCCCGACGCAGAGCCCAACACACGTCCCGACGCAGAGCGGAAAGTAGGCTAAATCCTGAGGTAGAGCCCAACACACGTCCCGACGCAGAGCGGAAAGTAGGCTAAATCCCGAGGTAGAGCCCAACACACGTCCCGACGCAGAGCGGAAAGTAAGCTAAATCCCGAGGTAGAGCCCAACACACGTCCCCACGTAGAGCTGAAAGTAAGCTAAATCCCGAGGTAGAGCCCAACACACGTCCCCACGTAGAGCTGAAAGTAAGCTAAATCCCGACCTAGAGCCCAACACACGTCCCGACCTAGAGCCCAACACACGTCCCGACCTAGAGCCCAACACACGTCCCGACCTAGAGCCCAACACACGTCCCGACCTAGAGCCCAACACACGTCCCGACCTAGAGCCCAACACACGTCCCGACCTAGAGCCCAACACACGTCCCGACCTAGAGCCCAACACACGTCCCGACGCAGAGCGGAAAGTAAGCTAAATCCTGAGGTAGAGCCCAACACACGTCCCGACGCAGAGCGGAAAGTAAGCTAAATCCTGAGGTAGAGCCCAAAACACGTCCCGACGCAGAGCGGAAAGTAAGCTAAATCCTGAGGTAGAGCCCAAAACACGTCCCGACGCAGAGCGGAAAGTAAGCTAAATCCTGAGGTAGAGCCCAACACACGTCCCGATGTAGAGCCCAACACACGTCCCGACGTAGACCTGAAAGTAAGCTAAATCCTGAGGTAGAGCCCAACGCACGTCCCGACGCAGAGCGCAACACATGTCCCGACGTAGAGCCCAACACACGTCCCGACGTAGAGCCCCACACACGTCCCGACGTAGAGCCCCACACACGTCCCGACGTAGAGCCCCACACACGTCCCGACGTAAAGCCCCACACACGTCCCGACGTAAAGCCCCACACACGTCCCGACGTAAAGCCCCACACACGTCCCGACGTAGAGCCCCACACACGTCCCGACGTAGAGCCCCACACACGTCCCGACGTAGAGCCCCACACACGTCCCGACGTAGAGCCCCACACACGTCCCGACGTAGAGCCCCACACACGTCCCGACGTAGAGCCCCACACACGTCCCGACGTAGAGCCCCACACACGTCCCGACTTAGAGCCCCACACACGTCCCGACGTAGAGCCCCACACACGTCCCGACGCAGAGCCCCACACACGTCCCGACGCAGAGCCCAACACACGTCCCGACGCAGAGCCAAACACACGTCCCGACGTAGAGCCCAACACACGTTCCGATGTAGAGCTGAAAGTAAGCTAAATCATGATGTAGAGCCCAACACACGTCCCGACGCAGAGCCCAACACACGTCCCGACGTAGAGCCCAACACACGTCCCGACGCAGAGCGGAAAGTAGGCTAAATCCCGACCTAGAGCCCAACGCACGTCCCGACCTAGAGCCCAACGCACGTCCCGACCTAGAGCCCAACGCACGTCCCGACCTAGAGCCCAACGCACGTCCCGACCTAGAGCCCAACACACGTCCCGACCTAGAGCCCAACACACGTCCCGACCTAGAGCCCAACACACGTCCCGACCTAGAGCCCAACACACGTCCCGACCTAGAGCCCAACACACGTCCCGACCTAGAGCCCAACACACGTCCCGACGTAGACCTGAAAGTAAGCTAAATCCTGAGGTAGAGCCCAACGCACGTCCCGACGTAGAGCCCCACACACGTCCCGACGCAGAGCGGAAAGTAAGCTAAATCCTGAGGTAGAGCCCAACACACGTCCCGACGCAGAGCGGAAAGTAAGCTAAATCCTGAGGTAGAGCCCAACACACGTCCCGACGCAGAGCGGAAAGTAAGCTAAATCCTGAGATAGAGCCCAACACACGTCCCGACATAGAGTCCAACACACGTCCCAACGTAGAGTCCAACACACGTCCCGACGTAGAGCTGGAAGTAAGCTAAATCCCGACGTAGAGCCCAACAAACGTCCCGACGTAGAGCTGAAAGTAAGCTAAATCCTGAGTGAGAGCCCAACACACGTCCCCACGTAGAGCAGAAAGTAAGCTAAATCCTGAGGTAGAGCCCAACACACGTCCAAACGCAGAGCGGAAAGTAAGCTAAATCCTGAGGTAGAGCCCAACACACGTCCCGACGCAGAGCCCAACACACGTCCCGACGCAGAGCCAAACACACGTCCCGACGCAGAGCCAAACACACGTCCCGACGCAGAGCCCAACACACGTCCCGACGTAGAGCTGAAAGTAAGCTAAATCCTGATGTAGAGCCCAACACACGTCCCGATGTAGAGCCCAACACACGTCCCGACGTAGACCTGAAAGTAAGCTAAATCCTGAGGTAGAGCCCAACGCACGTCCCGACGTAGAGCCCCACACACGTCCCGACGCAGAGCGGAAAGTAAGCTAAATCCTGAGGTAGAGCCCAAAACACGTCCCGACGCAGAGCGGAAAGTAAGCTAAATCCTGAGGTAGAGCCCAACACACGTCCCCACGTAGAGCTGAAAGTAAGCTAAATCCTGAGGTAGAGCCCAACACACGTCCCGATGTAGAGCCCAACACACGTCCCGACGTAGACCTGAAAGTAAGCTAAATCCTGAGGTAGAGCCCCACGCACGTCCCGACGTAGAGCCCCACACACGTCCCGACGCAGAGCCCCACACACGTCCCGACGCAGAGCCCAACACACGTCCCGACGTAGAGCTGGAAATAAGCTAAATCCCGACGTAGAGCCCCACACACGTCCCGACGCAGAGCCCCACACACGTCCCGATGTAGAGCTGAAAGTGAGCTAAATCATGATGTAGAGCCCAACACACGTCCCGACGCAGAGCCCAACACACGTCCCGACGCAGAGCGGAAAGTAGGCTAAATCCTGAGGTAGAGCCCAACACACGTCCCGACGCAGAGCGGAAAGTAGGCTAAATCCTGAGGTAGAGCCCAACACACGTCCCGACGCAGAGCGGAAAGTAAGCTAAATCCCGAGGTAGAGCCCAACACACGTCCCCACGTAGAGCTGAAAGTAAGCTAAATCCCGAGGTAGAGCCCAACACACGTCCCCACGTAGAGCTGAAAGTAAGCTAAATCCCGACCTAGAGCCCAACACACGTCCCGACCTAGAGCCCAACACACGTCCCGACCTAGAGCCCAACACACGTCCCGACCTAGAGCCCAACACACGTCCCGACCTAGAGCCCAACACACGTCCCGACCTAGAGCCCAACACACGTCCCGACCTAGAGCCCAACACACGTCCCGACCTAGAGCCCAACACACGTCCCGACGTAGAGCTTAAAGTAAGCTAAATCCTGAGGTAGAGCCCAACACACGTCCCGACGCAGAGCGGAAAGTAAGCTAAATCCTGAGGTAGAGCCCAAAACACGTCCCGACGCAGAGCGGAAAGTAAGCTAAATCCTGAGGTAGAGCCCAAAACACGTCCCGACGCAGAGCGGAAAGTAAGCTAAATCCTGAGGTAGAGCCCAACACACGTCCCGATGTAGAGCCCAACACACGTCCCGACGTAGACCTGAAAGTAAGCTAAATCCTGAGGTAGAGCCCAACGCACGTCCCGACGCAGAGCGCAACACATGTCCCGACGTAGAGCCCAACACACGTCCCGACGTAGAGCCCCACACACGTCCCGACGTAGAGCCCCACACACGTCCCGACGTAGAGCCCCACACACGTCCCGACGTAAAGCCCCACACACGTCCCGACGTAAAGCCCCACACACGTCCCGACGTAGAGCCCCACACACGTCCCGACGTAGAGCCCCACACACGTCCCGACGTAGAGCCCCACACACGTCCCGACGTAGAGCCCCACACACGTCCCGACGTAGAGCCCCACACACGTCCCGACGTAGAGCCCCACACACGTCCCGACGTAGAGCCCCACACACGTCCCGACGTAGAGCCCCACACACGTCCCGACGTAGAGCCCCACACACGTCCCGACGTAGAGCCCCACACACGTCCCGACTTAGAGCCCCACACACGTCCCGACGTAGAGCCCCACACACGTCCCGACGCAGAGCCCCACACACGTCCCGACGCAGAGCCCAACACACGTCCCGACGCAGAGCCAAACACACGTCCCGACGTAGAGCCCAACACACGTTCCGATGTAGAGCTGAAAGTAAGCTAAATCATGATGTAGAGCCCAACACACGTCCCGACGCAGAGCCCAACACACGTCCCGACGTAGAGCCCAACACACGTCCCGACGCAGAGCGGAAAGTAGGCTAAATCCTGAGGTAGAGCCCAACACACGTCCCGACGCAGAGCGGAAAGTAAGCTAAATCCTGAGGTAGAGCCCAACACACGTCCCCACGTAGAGCTGAAAGTAAGCTAAATCCTGAGGTAGAGCCCAACACTAGTCCCGACCTAGAGCCCAACACACGTCCCAACGTAGACCTGAAAGTAAGCTAAATCCTGAGGTAGAGCCCAACACACGTCCCGACGCAGAGCAGAAAGTAAGCTAAATCCTGAGGTAGAACCCGACACACGTCCCCACGTAGAGCTGAAAGTAAGCTAAATCCTGAGGTAGAGCCCGACACACGTCCCGACGTAGACCTGAAAGTAAGCTAAATCCTGATGTAGAGCCCGACACACGTCCCGACGTAGAGCCCGACACACGTCCCGACGTAGAGCCCGACACACGTCCCGACGTAGAGCCCGACACACGTCCCGACGTAGAGCCCGACACACGTCCCGACGCAGAGCCCGACACACGTCCCGACGTAGAGCCCGACACACGTCCCGACGCAGAGCCCGACACACGTCCCGACGCAGAGCCCGACACACGTCCCGACGCAGAGCCCGACACACGTCCCGACGCAGAGCCCGACACACGTCCCGACGCAGAGCCCGACACACGTCCCGACGCAGAGCCCGACACACGTCCCGACGCAGAGCCCGACACACGTCCCGACGCAGAGCCCGACACACGTCCCGACGCAGAGCCCGACACACGTCCCGACGCAGAGCCCGACACACGTCCCGACGCAGAGCCCGACACACGTCCCGACGCAGAGCCCGACACACGTCCCGACGCAGAGCCCGACACACGTCCCGACGCAGAGCCCGACACACGTCCCGACGTAGAGCCCGACACACGTCCCGACGCAGAGCCCGACACACGTCCCGACGCAGAGCCCGACACACGTCCCGACGTAGAGCCCGACACACGTCCCGACGCAGAGCCCGACACACGTCCCGACGCAGAGCCCGACACACGTCCCGACGCAGAGCCCGACACACGTCCCGACGCAGAGACCAACACACGTCCCGACGTAGAGCTGGAAGTAAGCTAAATCCCGACGTAGAGCTGGAAGTAAGCTAAATCCCGACGTAGAGCTGGAAGTAAGCTAAATCCCGACGTAGAGCCCAACGCACGTCCCGACGTAGAGCCCAACGCACGTCCCGACGTAGAGCCCAACGCACGTCCCGACGTAGAGCCCAACGCACGTCCCGACGTAGAGCCCAACGCACGTCCCGACCTAGAGCCCAACGCACGTCCCGACCTAGAGCCCAACGCACGTCCCGACCTAGAGCCCAACGCACGTCCCGACCTAGAGCCCAACACACGTCCCGACCTAGAGCCCAACACACGTCCCGACCTAGAGCCCAACACACGTCCCGACCTAGAGCCCAACACACGTCCCGACCTAGAGCCCAACACACGTCCCGACCTAGAGCCCAACACACGTCCCGACGTAGACCTGAAAGTAAGCTAAATCCTGAGGTAGAGCCCAACGCACGTCCCGACGTAGAGCCCCACACACGTCCCGACGCAGAGCGGAAAGTAAGCTAAATCCTGAGGTAGAGCCCAACACACGTCCCGACGCAGAGCGGAAAGTAAGCTAAATCCTGAGGTAGAGCCCAACACACGTCCCGACGCAGAGCGGAAAGTAAGCTAAATCCTGAGGTAGAGCCCAACACACGTCCCGACGCAGAGCGGAAAGTAAGCTAAATCCTGAGATAGAGCCCAACACACGTCCCGACATAGAGTCCAACACACGTCCCGACGTAGAGTCCAACACACGTCCCGACGTAGAGCTGGAAGTAAGCTAAATCCCGACGTAGAGCCCAAAAAACGTCCCGACGTAGAGCTGAAAGTAAGCTAAATCCTGAGTGAGAGCCCAACACACGTCCCCACGTAGAGCAGAAAGTAAGCTAAATCCTGAGGTAGAGCCCAACACACGTCCAAACGCAGAGCGGAAAGTAAGCTAAATCCTGAGGTAGAGCCCAACACACGTCCCGACGCAGAGCCCAACACACGTCCCGACGCAGAGCCAAACACACGTCCCGACGCAGAGCCAAACACACGTCCCGACGTAGAGCTGGAAATAAGCTAAATCCCGACGTAGAGCCCAACACACGTCCCGACGTAGAGCCCAACACACTTCCCGACGTAGAGCCCAACACACGTCCCGACGTAGAGCCCAACACACGTCCCGACGTAGAGCCCAACACACGTCCCGACGTAGAGCCCAACACACGTCCCGACGTAGAGCTGGAAAAAAGCTAAATCCCGACGTAGAGCCCAACACACATCCCGACGTAGAGCCCAACACACGTCCAGACGCAGAGCTGAAAGTAAGCTAAATCCTGAGATAGAGCCCAACACACGTCCCGACGCAGAGCGGAAAGTAAGCTAAATCCTGAGGTAGAGTCCAACACACGTCCCGACGTAGAGTCCAACACACGTCCCGACGTAGAGCCCAACACACGTCCCGACGTAGAGCTGGAAGTAAGCTAAATCCCGACGTAGAGCTGGAAGTAAGCTAAATCCCGACGTAGAGCTGGAAGTAAGCTAAATCCCGACGTAGAGCTGGAAGTAAGCTAAATCCCGACGTAGAGCTGGAAGTAAGCTAAATCCCGACGTAGAGCTGGAAGTAAGCTAAATCCCGACGTAGAGCTGGAAGTAAGCTAAATCCCGACGTAGAGCTGGAAGTAAGCTAAATCCCGACGTAGAGCTGGAAGTAAGTTAAATCCCGACGTAGAGCTGGAAGAAAGCTAAATCCCGACGTAGAGCTGGAAGAAAGCTAAATCCCGACGTAGAGCTGGAAGAAAGCTAAATCCCGACGTAGACCCAACACACGTCCCGACGTAGAGCCCAACACACGTCCCGACCTAGAGCCCAACACAGGTCCCGACGTAGAGCCCAACACACGTCCCGACCTAGAGCCCAACACACGTCCCGACCTAGAGCCCAACACACGTCCCGACGCAGAGCCCGACACACGTCCCGACGCAGAGCCCGACACACGTCCCGACGCAGAGCCCGACACACGTCCCGACGTAGAGCCCGACACACGTCCCGACGCAGAGCCCGACACACGTCCCGACGCAGAGCCCGACACACGTCCCGACGCAGAGCCCGACACACGTCCCGACGCAGAGACCAACACACGTCCCGACGTAGAGCTGGAAGTAAGCTAAATCCCGACGTAGAGCTGGAAGTAAGCTAAATCCCGACGTAGAGCTGGAAGTAAGCTAAATCCCGACGTAGAGCCCAACGCACGTCCCGACGTAGAGCCCAACGCACGTCCCGACGTAGAGCCCAACGCACGTCCCGACGTAGAGCCCAACGCACGTCCCGACGTAGAGCCCAACGCACGTCCCGACGTAGAGCCCAACGCACGTCCCGACCTAGAGCCCAACGCACGTCCCGACCTAGAGCCCAACGCACGTCCCGACCTAGAGCCCAACGCACGTCCCGACCTAGAGCCCAACGCACGTCCCGACCTAGAGCCCAACGCACGTCCCGACCTAGAGCCCAACACACGTCCCGACCTAGAGCCCAACACACGTCCCGACCTAGAGCCCAACACACGTCCCGACCTAGAGCCCAACACACGTCCCGACCTAGAGCCCAACACACGTCCCGACCTAGAGCCCAACACACGTCCCGACCTAGAGCCCAACACACGTCCCGACCTAGAGCCCAACACACGTCCCGACGTAGACCTGAAAGTAAGCTAAATCCTGAGGTAGAGCCCAACGCACGTCCCGACGTAGAGCCCCACACACGTCCCGACGCAGAGCGGAAAGTAAGCTAAATCCTGAGGTAGAGCCCAACACACGTCCCGACGCAGAGCGGAAAGTAAGCTAAATCCTGAGGTAGAGCCCAACACACGTCCCGACGCAGAGCGGAAAGTAAGCTAAATCCTGAGGTAGAGCCCAACACACGTCCCGACGCAGAGCGGAAAGTAAGCTAAATCCTGAGATAGAGCCCAACACACGTCCCGACATAGAGTCCAACACACGTCCCAACGTAGAGTCCAACACACGTCCCAACGTAGAGTCCAACACACGTCCCGACGTAGAGCTGGAAGTAAGCTAAATCCCGACGTAGAGCCCAAAAAACGTCCCGACGTAGAGCTGAAAGTAAGCTAAATCCTGAGTGAGAGCCCAACACACGTCCCCACGTAGAGCAGAAAGTAAGCTAAATCCTGAGGTAGAGCCCAACACACGTCCAAACGCAGAGCGGAAAGGAAGCTAAATCCTGAGGTAGAGCCCAACACACGTCCCGACGCAGAGCCCAACACACGTCCCGACGCAGAGCCAAACACACGTCCCGACGCAGAGCCAAACACACGTCCCGACGCAGAGCCCAACACACGTCCCGACGTAGAGCTGAAAGTAAGCTAAATCCTGATGTAGAGCCCAACACACGTCCCGATGTAGAGCCCAACACACGTCCCGACGTAGACCTGAAAGTAAGCTAAATCCTGAGGTAGAGCCCAACGCACGTCCCGACGTAGAGCCCCACACACGTCCCGACGCAGAGCGGAAAGTAAGCTAAATCCTGAGGTAGAGCCCAAAACACGTCCCGACGCAGAGCGGAAAGTAAGCTAAATCCTGAGGTAGAGCCCAACACACGTCCCCACGTAGAGCTGAAAGTAAGCTAAATCCTGAGGTAGAGCCCAACACACGTCCCGATGTAGAGCCCAACACACGTCCCGACGTAGACCTGAAAGTAAGCTAAATCCTGAGGTAGAGCCCCACGCACGTCCCGACGTAGAGCCCCACACACGTCCCGACGCAGAGCCCCACACACGTCCCGACGCAGAGCCCAACACACGTCCCGACGTAGAGCTGGAAATAAGCTAAATCCCGACGTAGAGCCCCACACACGTCCCGACGCAGAGCCCCACACACGTCCCGATGTAGAGCTGAAAGTGAGCTAAATCATGATGTAGAGCCCAACACACGTCCCGACGCAGAGCCCAACACACGTCCCGACGCAGAGCGGAAAGTAGGCTAAATCCTGAGGTAGAGCCCAACACACGTCCCGACGCAGAGCGGAAAGTAGGCTAAATCCCGAGGTAGAGCCCAACACACGTCCCGACGCAGAGCGGAAAGTAAGCTAAATCCCGAGGTAGAGCCCAACACACGTCCCCACGTAGAGCTGAAAGTAAGCTAAATCCCGAGGTAGAGCCCAACACACGTCCCCACGTAGAGCTGAAAGTAAGCTAAATCCCGACCTAGAGCCCAACACACGTCCCGACCTAGAGCCCAACACACGTCCCGACCTAGAGCCCAACACACGTCCCGACCTAGAGCCCAACACACGTCCCGACCTAGAGCCCAACACACGTCCCGACCTAGAGCCCAACACACGTCCCGACCTAGAGCCCAACACACGTCCCGACCTAGAGCCCAACACACGTCCCGACGCAGAGCGGAAAGTAAGCTAAATCCTGAGGTAGAGCCCAACACACGTCCCGACGCAGAGCGGAAAGTAAGCTAAATCCTGAGGTAGAGCCCAAAACACGTCCCGACGCAGAGCGGAAAGTAAGCTAAATCCTGAGGTAGAGCCCAAAACACGTCCCGACGCAGAGCGGAAAGTAAGCTAAATCCTGAGGTAGAGCCCAACACACGTCCCGATGTAGAGCCCAACACACGTCCCGACGTAGACCTGAAAGTAAGCTAAATCCTGAGGTAGAGCCCAACGCACGTCCCGACGCAGAGCGCAACACATGTCCCGACGTAGAGCCCAACACACGTCCCGACGTAGAGCCCCACACACGTCCCGACGTAGAGCCCCACACACGTCCCGACGTAGAGCCCCACACACGTCCCGACGTAAAGCCCCACACACGTCCCGACGTAAAGCCCCACACACGTCCCGACGTAAAGCCCCACACACGTCCCGACGTAGAGCCCCACACACGTCCCGACGTAGAGCCCCACACACGTCCCGACGTAGAGCCCCACACACGTCCCGACGTAGAGCCCCACACACGTCCCGACGTAGAGCCCCACACACGTCCCGACGTAGAGCCCCACACACGTCCCGACGTAGAGCCCCACACACGTCCCGACTTAGAGCCCCACACACGTCCCGACGTAGAGCCCCACACACGTCCCGACGCAGAGCCCCACACACGTCCCGACGCAGAGCCCAACACACGTCCCGACGCAGAGCCAAACACACGTCCCGACGTAGAGCCCAACACACGTTCCGATGTAGAGCTGAAAGTAAGCTAAATCATGATGTAGAGCCCAACACACGTCCCGACGCAGAGCCCAACACACGTCCCGACGTAGAGCCCAACACACGTCCCGACGCAGAGCGGAAAGTAGGCTAAATCCCGACCTAGAGCCCAACGCACGTCCCGACCTAGAGCCCAACGCACGTCCCGACCTAGAGCCCAACGCACGTCCCGACCTAGAGCCCAACGCACGTCCCGACCTAGAGCCCAACACACGTCCCGACCTAGAGCCCAACACACGTCCCGACCTAGAGCCCAACACACGTCCCGACCTAGAGCCCAACACACGTCCCGACCTAGAGCCCAACACACGTCCCGACCTAGAGCCCAACACACGTCCCGACGTAGACCTGAAAGTAAGCTAAATCCTGAGGTAGAGCCCAACGCACGTCCCGACGTAGAGCCCCACACACGTCCCGACGCAGAGCGGAAAGTAAGCTAAATCCTGAGGTAGAGCCCAACACACGTCCCGACGCAGAGCGGAAAGTAAGCTAAATCCTGAGGTAGAGCCCAACACACGTCCCGACGCAGAGCGGAAAGTAAGCTAAATCCTGAGATAGAGCCCAACACACGTCCCGACATAGAGTCCAACACACGTCCCAACGTAGAGTCCAACACACGTCCCGACGTAGAGCTGGAAGTAAGCTAAATCCCGACGTAGAGCCCAACAAACGTCCCGACGTAGAGCTGAAAGTAAGCTAAATCCTGAGTGAGAGCCCAACACACGTCCCCACGTAGAGCAGAAAGTAAGCTAAATCCTGAGGTAGAGCCCAACACACGTCCAAACGCAGAGCGGAAAGTAAGCTAAATCCTGAGGTAGAGCCCAACACACGTCCCGACGCAGAGCCCAACACACGTCCCGACGCAGAGCCAAACACACGTCCCGACGCAGAGCCAAACACACGTCCCGACGCAGAGCCCAACACACGTCCCGACGTAGAGCTGAAAGTAAGCTAAATCCTGATGTAGAGCCCAACACACGTCCCGATGTAGAGCCCAACACACGTCCCGACGTAGACCTGAAAGTAAGCTAAATCCTGAGGTAGAGCCCAACGCACGTCCCGACGTAGAGCCCCACACACGTCCCGACGCAGAGCGGAAAGTAAGCTAAATCCTGAGGTAGAGCCCAAAACACGTCCCGACGCAGAGCGGAAAGTAAGCTAAATCCTGAGGTAGAGCCCAACACACGTCCCCACGTAGAGCTGAAAGTAAGCTAAATCCTGAGGTAGAGCCCAACACACGTCCCGATGTAGAGCCCAACACACGTCCCGACGTAGACCTGAAAGTAAGCTAAATCCTGAGGTAGAGCCCCACGCACGTCCCGACGTAGAGCCCCACACACGTCCCGACGCAGAGCCCCACACACGTCCCGACGCAGAGCCCAACACACGTCCCGACGTAGAGCTGGAAATAAGCTAAATCCCGACGTAGAGCCCCACACACGTCCCGACGCAGAGCCCCACACACGTCCCGATGTAGAGCTGAAAGTGAGCTAAATCATGATGTAGAGCCCAACACACGTCCCGACGCAGAGCCCAACACACGTCCCGACGCAGAGCGGAAAGTAGGCTAAATCCTGAGGTAGAGCCCAACACACGTCCCGACGCAGAGCGGAAAGTAGGCTAAATCCTGAGGTAGAGCCCAACACACGTCCCGACGCAGAGCGGAAAGTAAGCTAAATCCCGAGGTAGAGCCCAACACACGTCCCCACGTAGAGCTGAAAGTAAGCTAAATCCCGAGGTAGAGCCCAACACACGTCCCCACGTAGAGCTGAAAGTAAGCTAAATCCCGACCTAGAGCCCAACACACGTCCCGACCTAGAGCCCAACACACGTCCCGACCTAGAGCCCAACACACGTCCCGACCTAGAGCCCAACACACGTCCCGACCTAGAGCCCAACACACGTCCCGACCTAGAGCCCAACACACGTCCCGACCTAGAGCCCAACACACGTCCCGACCTAGAGCCCAACACACGTCCCGACGTAGAGCTTAAAGTAAGCTAAATCCTGAGGTAGAGCCCAACACACGTCCCGACGCAGAGCGGAAAGTAAGCTAAATCCTGAGGTAGAGCCCAAAACACGTCCCGACGCAGAGCGGAAAGTAAGCTAAATCCTGAGGTAGAGCCCAAAACACGTCCCGACGCAGAGCGGAAAGTAAGCTAAATCCTGAGGTAGAGCCCAACACACGTCCCGATGTAGAGCCCAACACACGTCCCGACGTAGACCTGAAAGTAAGCTAAATCCTGAGGTAGAGCCCAACGCACGTCCCGACGCAGAGCGCAACACATGTCCCGACGTAGAGCCCAACACACGTCCCGACGTAGAGCCCCACACACGTCCCGACGTAGAGCCCCACACACGTCCCGACGTAGAGCCCCACACACGTCCCGACGTAAAGCCCCACACACGTCCCGACGTAAAGCCCCACACACGTCCCGACGTAGAGCCCCACACACGTCCCGACGTAGAGCCCCACACACGTCCCGACGTAGAGCCCCACACACGTCCCGACGTAGAGCCCCACACACGTCCCGACGTAGAGCCCCACACACGTCCCGACGTAGAGCCCCACACACGTCCCGACGTAGAGCCCCACACACGTCCCGACGTAGAGCCCCACACACGTCCCGACGTAGAGCCCCACACACGTCCCGACGTAGAGCCCCACACACGTCCCGACTTAGAGCCCCACACACGTCCCGACGTAGAGCCCCACACACGTCCCGACGCAGAGCCCCACACACGTCCCGACGCAGAGCCCAACACACGTCCCGACGCAGAGCCAAACACACGTCCCGACGTAGAGCCCAACACACGTTCCGATGTAGAGCTGAAAGTAAGCTAAATCATGATGTAGAGCCCAACACACGTCCCGACGCAGAGCCCAACACACGTCCCGACGTAGAGCCCAACACACGTCCCGACGCAGAGCGGAAAGTAGGCTAAATCCTGAGGTAGAGCCCAACACACGTCCCGACGCAGAGCGGAAAGTAAGCTAAATCCTGAGGTAGAGCCCAACACACGTCCCCACGTAGAGCTGAAAGTAAGCTAAATCCTGAGGTAGAGCCCAACACTAGTCCCGACCTAGAGCCCAACACACGTCCCAACGTAGACCTGAAAGTAAGCTAAATCCTGAGGTAGAGCCCAACACACGTCCCGACGCAGAGCAGAAAGTAAGCTAAATCCTGAGGTAGAACCCGACACACGTCCCCACGTAGAGCTGAAAGTAAGCTAAATCCTGAGGTAGAGCCCGACACACGTCCCGACGTAGACCTGAAAGTAAGCTAAATCCTGATGTAGAGCCCGACACACGTCCCGACGTAGAGCCCGACACACGTCCCGACGTAGAGCCCGACACACGTCCCGACGTAGAGCCCGACACACGTCCCGACGTAGAGCCCGACACACGTCCCGACGCAGAGCCCGACACACGTCCCGACGTAGAGCCCGACACACGTCCCGACGCAGAGCCCGACACACGTCCCGACGCAGAGCCCGACACACGTCCCGACGCAGAGCCCGACACACGTCCCGACGCAGAGCCCGACACACGTCCCGACGCAGAGCCCGACACACGTCCCGACGCAGAGCCCGACACACGTCCCGACGCAGAGCCCGACACACGTCCCGACGCAGAGCCCGACACACGTCCCGACGCAGAGCCCGACACACGTCCCGACGCAGAGCCCGACACACGTCCCGACGCAGAGCCCGACACACGTCCCGACGCAGAGCCCGACACACGTCCCGACGCAGAGCCCGACACACGTCCCGACGCAGAGCCCGACACACGTCCCGACGTAGAGCCCGACACACGTCCCGACGCAGAGCCCGACACACGTCCCGACGCAGAGCCCGACACACGTCCCGACGTAGAGCCCGACACACGTCCCGACGCAGAGCCCGACACACGTCCCGACGCAGAGCCCGACACACGTCCCGACGCAGAGCCCGACACACGTCCCGACGCAGAGACCAACACACGTCCCGACGTAGAGCTGGAAGTAAGCTAAATCCCGACGTAGAGCTGGAAGTAAGCTAAATCCCGACGTAGAGCTGGAAGTAAGCTAAATCCCGACGTAGAGCCCAACGCACGTCCCGACGTAGAGCCCAACGCACGTCCCGACGTAGAGCCCAACGCACGTCCCGACGTAGAGCCCAACGCACGTCCCGACGTAGAGCCCAACGCACGTCCCGACCTAGAGCCCAACGCACGTCCCGACCTAGAGCCCAACGCACGTCCCGACCTAGAGCCCAACGCACGTCCCGACCTAGAGCCCAACACACGTCCCGACCTAGAGCCCAACACACGTCCCGACCTAGAGCCCAACACACGTCCCGACCTAGAGCCCAACACACGTCCCGACCTAGAGCCCAACACACGTCCCGACCTAGAGCCCAACACACGTCCCGACGTAGACCTGAAAGTAAGCTAAATCCTGAGGTAGAGCCCAACGCACGTCCCGACGTAGAGCCCCACACACGTCCCGACGCAGAGCGGAAAGTAAGCTAAATCCTGAGGTAGAGCCCAACACACGTCCCGACGCAGAGCGGAAAGTAAGCTAAATCCTGAGGTAGAGCCCAACACACGTCCCGACGCAGAGCGGAAAGTAAGCTAAATCCTGAGGTAGAGCCCAACACACGTCCCGACGCAGAGCGGAAAGTAAGCTAAATCCTGAGATAGAGCCCAACACACGTCCCGACATAGAGTCCAACACACGTCCCGACGTAGAGTCCAACACACGTCCCGACGTAGAGCTGGAAGTAAGCTAAATCCCGACGTAGAGCCCAAAAAACGTCCCGACGTAGAGCTGAAAGTAAGCTAAATCCTGAGTGAGAGCCCAACACACGTCCCCACGTAGAGCAGAAAGTAAGCTAAATCCTGAGGTAGAGCCCAACACACGTCCAAACGCAGAGCGGAAAGTAAGCTAAATCCTGAGGTAGAGCCCAACACACGTCCCGACGCAGAGCCCAACACACGTCCCGACGCAGAGCCAAACACACGTCCCGACGCAGAGCCAAACACACGTCCCGACGCAGAGCCCAACACACGTCCCGACGTAGAGCTGAAAGTAAGCTAAATCCTGATGTAGAGCCCAACACACGTCCCGATGTAGAGCCCAACACACGTCCCGACGTAGACCTGAAAGTAAGCTAAATCCTGAGGTAGAGCCCAACGCACGTCCCGACGTAGAGCCCCACACACGTCCCGACGCAGAGCGGAAAGTAAGCTAAATCCTGAGGTAGAGCCCAAAACACGTCCCGACGCAGAGCGGAAAGTAAGCTAAATCCTGAGGTAGAGCCCAACACACGTCCCCACGTAGAGCTGAAAGTAAGCTAAATCCTGAGGTAGAGCCCAACACACGTCCCGATGTAGAGCCCAACACACGTCCCGACGTAGACCTGAAAGTAAGCTAAATCCTGAGGTAGAGCCCCACGCACGTCCCGACGTAGAGCCCCACACACGTCCCGACGCAGAGCCCCACACACGTCCCGACGCAGAGCCCCACACACGTCCCGACGCAGAGCCCAACACACGTCCCGACGTAGAGCTGGAAATAAGCTAAATCCCGACGTAGAGCCCAACACACGTCCCGACGTAGAGCCCAACACACTTCCCGACGTAGAGCCCAACACACGTCCCGACGTAGAGCCCAACACACGTCCCGACGTAGAGCCCAACACACGTCCCGACGTAGAGCCCAACACACGTCCCGACGTAGAGCTGGAAAAAAGCTAAATCCCGACGTAGAGCCCAACACACATCCCGACGTAGAGCCCAACACACGTCCAGACGCAGAGCTGAAAGTAAGCTAAATCCTGAGATAGAGCCCAACACACGTCCCGACGCAGAGCGGAAAGTAAGCTAAATCCTGAGGTAGAGTCCAACACACGTCCCGACGTAGAGTCCAACACACGTCCCGACGTAGAGCCCAACACACGTCCCGATGTAGAGCTGGAAGTAAGCTAAATCCCGACGTAGAGCTGGAAGTAAGCTAAATCCCGACGTAGAGCTGGAAGTAAGCTAAATCCCGACGTAGAGCTGGAAGTAAGCTAAATCCCGACGTAGAGCTGGAAGTAAGCTAAATCCCGACGTAGAGCTGGAAGTAAGCTAAATCCCGACGTAGAGCTGGAAGTAAGCTAAATCCCGACGTAGAGCTGGAAGTAAGCTAAATCCCGACGTAGAGCTGGAAGTAAGTTAAATCCCGACGTAGAGCTGGAAGAAAGCTAAATCCCGACGTAGAGCTGGAAGAAAGCTAAATCCCGACGTAGAGCTGGAAGAAAGCTAAATCCCGACGTAGACCCAACACACGTCCCGACGTAGAGCCCAACACACGTCCCGACCTAGAGCCCAACACAGGTCCCGACGTAGAGCCCAACACACGTCCCGACCTAGAGCCCAACACACGTCCCGACCTAGAGCCCAACACAGGTCCCGACGTAGAGCCCAACACACGTCCCGACCTAGAGCCCAACACACGTCCCGACCTAGAGCCCAACACACGTCCCGACCTAGAGCCCAACACACGTCCCGACCTAGAGCCCAACACACGTCCCGACCTAGAGCCCAACACACGTCCCGACCTAGAGCCCAACACACGTCCCGACCTAGAGCCCAACACACGTCCCGACCTAGAGCCCAACACACGTCCCGACGTAGAGCTGAAAGTAAGCTAAATCCTGAGGTAGAGCCCAACACACGTCCCGACGCAGAGCGGAAAGTAAGTTAAATCCTGAGGTAGAGCCCAAAACACGTCCCGACGCAGAGCGGAAAGTAAGCTAAATCCTGAGGTAGAGCCCAACACACGTCCCGATGTAGAGCCCAACACACGTCCCGACGTAGACCTGAAAGTAAGCTAAATCCTGAGGTAGAGCCCAACGCACGTCCCGACGCAGAGCGCAACACACGTCCCGACGTAGAGCCCCACACACGTCCCGACGTAGAGCCCCACACACGTCCCGACGTAGAGCCCCACACACGTCCCGACGTAGAGCCCCACACACGTCCCGACGTAGAGCCCCACACACGTCCCGACGTAGAGCCCCACACACGTCCCGACGTAGAGCCCCACACACGTCCCCACGCAGAGCGGAAAGTAGGCTAAATCCTGAGGTAGAGCCCAACACACGTCCCGACGCAGAGCGGAAAGTAAGCTAAATCCTGAGGTAGAGCCCCACACACGTCCCGACGCAGAGCCCCACACACGTCCCGACGCAGAGCCCCACACACGTCCCGACGCAGAGCCCCACACACGTCCCGACGCAGAGCCCCACACACGTCCCGACGCAGAGCCCCACACACGTCCCGACGCAGAGCCCCACACACGTCCCGACGCAGAGCCCCACACACGTCCCGACGCAGAGCCCCACACACGTCCCGATGTAGAGCTGAAAGTGAGCTAAATCATGATGTAGAGCCCAACACACGTCCCGACGCAGAGCCCAACACACGTCCCGACGCAGAGCGGAAAGTAGGCTAAATCCTGAGGTAGAGCCCAACACACGTCCCGACGCAGAGCGGAAAGTAGGCTAAATCCTGAGGTAGAGCCCAACACACGTCCCGACGCAGAGCGGAAAGTAAGCTAAATCCCGAGGTAGAGCCCAACACACGTCCCCACGTAGAGCTGAAAGTAAGCTAAATCCCGAGGTAGAGCCCAACACACGTCCCCACGTAGAGCTGAAAGTAAGCTAAATCCCGACCTAGAGCCCAACACACGTCCCGACCTAGAGCCCAACACACGTCCCGACCTAGAGCCCAACACACGTCCCGACCTAGAGCCCAACACACGTCCCGACCTAGAGCCCAACACACGTCCCGACCTAGAGCCCAACACACGTCCCGACGTAGAGCTTAAAGTAAGCTAAATCCTGAGGTAGAGCCCAACACACGTCCCGACGCAGAGCGGAAAGTAAGCTAAATCCTGAGGTAGAGCCCAAAACACGTCCCGACGCAGAGCGGAAAGTAAGCTAAATCCTGAGGTAGAGCCCAAAACACGTCCCGACGAAGAGCGGAAAGTAAGCTAAATCCTGAGGTAGAGCCCAACACACGTCCCGATGTAGAGCCCAACACACGTCCCGACGTAGACCTGAAAGTAAGCTAAATCCTGAGGTAGAGCCCAACGCACGTCCCGACGCAGAGCGCAACACATGTCCCGACGTAGAGCCCAACACACGTCCCGACGTAGAGCCCCACACACGTCCCGACGTAGAGCCCCACACACGTCCCGACGTAGAGCCCCACACACGTCCCGACGTAGAGCCCCACACACGTCCCGACGTAAAGCCCCACACACGTCCCGACGTAAAGCCCCACACACGTCCCGACGTAGAGCCCCACACACGTCCCGACGTAGAGCCCCACACACGTCCCGACGTAGAGCCCCACACACGTCCCGACGTAGAGCCCCACACACGTCCCGACGTAGAGCCCCACACACGTCCCGACGTAGAGCCCCACACACGTCCCGACGTAGAGCCCCACACACGTCCCGACGTAGAGCCCCACACACGTCCCGACGTAGAGCCCCACACACGTCCCGACGTAGAGCCCCACACACGTCCCGACGTAGAGCCCCACACACGTCCCGACGTAGAGCCCCACACACGTCCCGACGTAGAGCTCCACACACGTCCCGACGCAGAGCCCCACACACGTCCCGACGCAGAGCCCAACACACGTCCCGACGCAGAGCCAAACACACGTCCCGACGTAGAGCCCAACACACGTTCCGATGTAGAGCTGAAAGTAAGCTAAATCATGATGTAGAGCCCAACACACGTCCCGACGCAGAGCCCAACACACGTCCCGACGTAGAGCCCAACACACGTCCCGACGCAGAGCGGAAAGTAGGCTAAATCCTGAGGTAGAGCCCAACACACGTCCCGACGCAGAGCGGAAAGTAAGCTAAATCCTGAGGTAGAGCCCAACACACGTCCCCACGTAGAGCTGAAAGTAAGCTAAATCCTGAGGTAGAGCCCAACACTAGTCCCGACCTAGAGCCCAACACACGTCCCAACGTAGACCTGAAAGTAAGCTAAATCCTGAGGTAGAGCCCAACACACGTCCCGACGCAGAGCAGAAAGTAAGCTAAATCCTGAGGTAGAACCCAACACACGTCCCCACGTAGAGCTGAAAGTAAGCTAAATCCTGAGGTAGAGCCCAACACACGTCCCAACGTAGAGCCCAACACACGTCCCGACGTAGACCTGAAAGTAAGCTAAATCCTGATGTAGAGCCCGACACACGTCCCGACGCAGAGCCCGACACACGTCCCGACGCAGAGCCCGACACACGTCCCGACGCAGAGCCCGACACACGTCCCGACGCAGAGCCCGACACACGTCCCGACGCAGAGCCCGACACACGTCCCGACGCAGAGCCCGACACACGTCCCGACGCAGAGCCCGACACACGTCCCGACGCAGAGCCCGACACACGTCCCGACGCAGAGCCCGACACACGTCCCGACGCAGAGCCCGACACACGTCCCGACGCAGAGCCCGACACACGTCCCGACGCAGAGCCCGACACACGTCCCGACGCAGAGCCCGACACACGTCCCGACGCAGAGCCCGACACACGTCCCGACGCAGAGCCCGACACACGTCCCGACGCAGAGCCCGACACACGTCCCGACGCAGAGCCCGACACACGTCCCGACGCAGAGCCCGACACACGTCCCGACGCAGAGCCCGACACACGTCCCGACGCAGAGCCCGACACACGTCCCGACGCAGAGACCGACACACGTCCCGACGTAGAGCTGGAAGTAAGCTAAATCCCGACGTAGAGCTGGAAGTAAGCTAAATCCCGACGTAGAGCTGGAAGTAAGCTAAATCCCGACGTAGAGCCCAACGCACGTCCCGACGTAGAGCCCAACGCACGTCCCGACGTAGAGCCCAACACACGTCCCGACGTAGAGCCCAACGCACGTCCCGACCTAGAGCCCAACGCACGTCCCGACCTAGAGCCCAACGCACGTCCCGACCTAGAGCCCAACGCACGTCCCGACCTAGAGCCCAACGCACGTCCCGACCTAGAGCCCAACACACGTCCCGACCTAGAGCCCAACACACGTCCCGACCTAGAGCCCAACACACGTCCCGACCTAGAGCCCAACACACGTCCCGACCTAGAGCCCAACACACGTCCCGACCTAGAGCCCAACACACGTCCCGACGTAGACCTGAAAGTAAGCTAAATCCTGAGGTAGAGCCCAACGCACGTCCCGACGTAGAGCCCCACACACGTCCCGACGCAGAGCGGAAAGTAAGCTAAATCCTGAGGTAGAGCCCAACACACGTCCCGACGCAGAGCGGAAAGTAAGCTAAATCCTGAGGTAGAGCCCAACACACGTCCCGACGCAGAGCGGAAAGTAAGCTAAATCCTGAGATAGAGCCCAACACACGTCCCGACATAGAGTCCAACACACGTCCCGACATAGAGTCCAACACACGTCCCGACGTAGAGTCCAACACACGTCCCGACGTAGAGTCCAACACACGTCCCGACGTAGAGCTGGAAGTAAGCTAAATCCCGACGTAGAGCCCAACAAACGTCCCGACGTAGAGCTGAAAGTAAGCTAAATCCTGAGTGAGAGCCCAACACACGTCCCCACGTAGAGCAGAAAGTAAGCTAAATCCTGAGGTAGAGCCCAACACACGTCCAAACGCAGAGCGGAAAGTAAGCTAAATCCTGAGGTAGAGCCCAACACACGTCCCGACGCAGAGCCCAACACACGTCCCGACGCAGAGCCAAACACACGTCCCGACGCAGAGCCAAACACACGTCCCGACGCAGAGCCCAACACACGTCCCGACGTAGAGCTGAAAGTAAGCTAAATCCTGATGTAGAGCCCAACACACGTCCCGATGTAGAGCCCAACACACGTCCCGACGTAGACCTGAAAGTAAGCTAAATCCTGAGGTAGAGCCCAACGCACGTCCCGACGTAGAGCCCCACACACGTCCCGACGCAGAGCGGAAAGTAAGCTAAATCCTGAGGTAGAGCCCAAAACACGTCCCGACGCAGAGCGGAAAGTAAGCTAAATCCTGAGGTAGAGCCCAACACACGTCCCCACGTAGAGCTGAAAGTAAGCTAAATCCTGAGGTAGAGCCCAACACACGTCCCGATGTAGAGCCCAACACACGTCCCGACGTAGACCTGAAAGTAAGCTAAATCCTGACGTAGAGCCCCACGCACGTCCCGAAGCAGAGCCCCACACACGTCCCGACGCAGAGCCCCACACACGTCCCGACGCAGAGCCCCACACACGTCCCGACGCAGAGCCCCACACACGTCCCGACGCAGAGCCCCACACACGTCCCGACGCAGAGCCCCACACACGTCCCGACGCAGAGCCCCACACACGTCCCGACGTAGAGCCCAACACACGTTCCGATGTAGAGCTGAAAGTAAGCTAAATCCTGATGTAGAGCCCAACACACGTCCCGACGCAGAGCCCAACACACGTCCCGACGTAGAGCCCCACACACGTCCCGACGCAGAGCCCCACACACGTCCCGACGCAGAGCCCCACACACGTCCCGACGCAGAGCCCCACACACGTCCCGACGCAGAGCCCCACACACGTCCCGACGCAGAGCCCCACACACGTCCCGACGTAGAGCCCCACACACGTCCCGACGCAGAGCCCCACACACGTCCCGACGTAGAGCCCCACACACGTCCCGACGTAGAGCCCAACACACGTCCCGACGCAGAGCCAAACACACGTCCCGACGTAGAGCCCAACACACGTCCCGACGTAGAGCTGAAAGTAAGCTAAATCCTGATGTAGAGCCCAACACACGTCCCGACGCAGAGCCCAACACACGTCCCGACGTAGAGCCCAACACACGTCCCGACGTAGAGCCCAACACACGTCCCGACGTAGAGCCCAACACACGTCCCGACGTAGAGCCCAACACACGTCCCGACGTAGAGCCCCACACACGTCCCGACGTAGAGCCCCACACACGTCCCGACGTAGAGCCCCACACACGTCCCGACGCAGAGCCAAACACACGTCCCGACGTAGAGCCCAACACACGTCCCGACGTAGAGCTGAAAGTAAGCTAAATCCTGATGTAGAGCCCAACACACGTCCCGACGCAGAGCCCAACACACGTCCCGACGTAGAACCCAACACACGTCCCGACGTAGAGCCCAACACACGTCCCGACGTAGAGCCCAACACACGTCCCGACGTAGAGCCCAACACACGTCCCGACGCAGAGCGCAAAGTAAGCTAAATCCTGAGGTAGAGCCCAACACACGTCCCGACGTAGAGCGGAAAGTAAGCTAAATCGTTAGGTAGAGCCCAACACACGTCCCCACGTAGAGCGGAAAGTAAGCTAAATCCTGAGGTAGAGCCCAACACACGTCCCGACGTAGAGCCCAACACACGTCCCGACGTAGAGCCCAACACACGTCCCGACGTAGAGCCCAACACACGTCCCGACGTAGAGCCCAACACACGTCCCGACGTAGAGCCCAACACACGTCCCGACGTAGAGCCCAACACACGTCCCGACGTAGAGCTGGAAGTAAGCTAAATCCCGACGTAGAGCCCAACACACGTCCCGACGTAGAGCCCAACACACGTCCCGACGTAGAGCCCAACACACGTCCCGACGTAGAGCCCAACACACGTCCCGACGTAGAGCCCAACACACGTCCCGACGTAGAGCCCAACACACGTCCCGACGTAGAGCCCAACACACGTCCCGACGTAGAGCCCAACACACGTCCCGACGTAGAGCCCAACACACGTCCCGACGTAGAGCCCAACACACGTCCCGACGTAGAGCCCAACACACGTCCCGACGTAGAGCCCAACACACGTCCCGACGTAGAGCCCAACACACGTCCCGACGCAGAGCTGAAAGTAAGCTAAACCCTGAGGTAGAGCCCAACACACGTGCCGACGTAGAGCTGAAAGTAAGCTAAATCCTGAGGTAGAGCCCCACACACGTCCCGACGTAGAGCCCCACACACGTCCCGACGTAGAGCCCCACACACGTCCCGACGTAGAGCCCCACACACGTCCCGACGTAGAGCCCCACACACGTCCCGACGTAGAGCCCCACACACGTCCCGACGTAGAGCCCCACACACGTCCCGACGTAGAGCCCCACACACGTCCCGACGTAGAGCCCCACACACGTCCCGACGTAGAGCCCCACACACGTCCCGACGTAGAGCCCCACACACGTCCCGACGTAGAGCCCCACACACGTCCCGACGTAGAGCCCCACACACGTCCCGACGTAGAGCTGGAAATAAGCTAAATCCCGACGTAGAGCCCAACACACGTCCCGACGTAGAGCCCAACACACGTCCCGACGTAGAGCCCAACACACGTCCCGACGTAGAGCCCAACACACGTCCCGACGTAGAGCCCAACACACGTCCCGACGTAGAGCCCAACACACGTCCCGACGTAGAGCTGGAAAAAAGCTAAATCCGGACGTAGAGCCCAACACACATCCCGACGTAGAGCCCAACACACGTCCAGACGCAGAGCTGAAAGTAAGCTAAATCCTGAGATAGAGCCCAACACACGTCCCGACGCAGAGCGGAAAGTAAGCTAAATCCTGAGGTAGAGTCCAACACACGTCCCGACGTAGAGTCCAACACACGTCCCGACGTAGAGTCCAACACACGTCCCGACGTAGAGTCCAACACACGTCCCGACGTAGAGTCCAACACACGTCCCGACGTAGAGTCCAACACACGTCCCGACGTAGAGCTGGAAGTAAGCTCAATCCCGACGTAGAGCCCAACACACGTCCCGACGTAGAGCTCAAAGTAAGCTAAATCCTGAGGTAGAGCCCAACACACGTCCCCACGTAGAGCTGAAAGTAAGCTAAATCCTGAGGTAGAGCCCAACACACGTCCCGACGTAGAGCCCAACACACGTCCCGACGCAGAGCCCAACACACGTCCCGACGCAGAGCTGAAAGTAAGCTAAATCCTGAGATAGAGCCCAACACACGTCCCGACGCAGAGCGGAAAGTAAGCTAAATCCTGAGGTAGAGCCCCACACACGTCCCGTCGTAGAGCCCCACACACGTCCCGACATAGAGCCCCACACACGTCCTGACGCAGAGCCAAACACACGTCCCGACGTAGAGCCCCACACACGTCCCGACGTAGAGCTGAAAGTAAGCTAAATCCTGACGTAGAGCCCAACACACGTCCCGACGCAGAGCCCAACACACGTCCCGACGTAGAGCCCAACACACGTCCCGACGTAGAGCCCAACACACGTCCCGACGTAGAGCCCAACACACGTCCCGACGTAGAGCCCAACACACGTCCCGACGTAGAGCCCAACACACGTCCCGACGTAGAGCCCAACACACGTCCCGACGTAGAGCCCAACACACGTCCCGACGTAGAGCCCAACACACGTCCCGACGTAGAGCCCAACACACGTCCCGACGTAGAGCCCAACACACGTCCCGACGTAGAGCCCAACACACGTCCCGACGCAGAGCGGAAAGTAAGCTAAATCCTGAGGTAGAGCCCAACACACGTCCCGACGCAGAGCGGAAAGTAAGCTAAATCCTGAGGTAGAGCCCAACACACGTCCCGACGCAGAGCGGAAAGTAAGCTAAATCCTGAGGTAGAGCCCAACACACGTCCCCACGTAGAGCTGAAAGTAAGCTAAATCCTGAGGTAGAGCCCAACACACGTCCCGACGTAGAGCCCAACACACGTCCCGACGTAGAGCCCAACACACGTCCCGACCTAGAGCCCAACACACGTCCCGACGTAGACCTGAAAGTAAGCTAAATCCTGAGGTAGAGCCCAACACACGTCCCGACCTAGAGCCCAACACACGTCCCGACGTAGAGCCCAACACACGTCCCGACCTAGAGCCCAACACACGTCCCGACCTAGAGCCCAACACACGTCCCGACGTAGAGCCCAACACACGTCCCGACGTAGAGCCCAACACACGTCCCGACGTAGAGCCCAACACACGTCCCGACGTAGAGCCCAACACACGTCCCGACGTAGAGCCCAACACACGTCCCGACGTAGAGCCCAACACACGTCCCGACGTAGAGCCCAACACACGTCCCGACGCAGAGCGGAAATTAAGCTAAATCCTGAGGTAGAGCCCAACACACGTCCCGACGCAGAGCGGAAAGTAACCTAAATCCTGAGGTAGACCCCAACACACGTACCCACGTAGAGCGGAAAGTAAGCTAAATCCTGCGGTAGAGCCCCACACACGTCCCGTCGTAGAGCCCCACACACGTCCCGACGTAGAGCTGAAAGTAAGCTAAATCCTGATGTAGAGCCCAACACACGTCCCGACGTAGAGCCCAACACACGTCCCGACGTAGAGCCCAACACACGTCCCGACGTAGAGCCCAACACACGTCCCGACGTAGAGCCCAACACACGTCCCGACGTAGAGCCCAACACACGTCCCGACGTAGAGCCCAACACACGTCCCGACGTAGAGCCCAACACACGTCCCGACCTAGAGCCCAACACACGTCCCGACGTAGAGCCCAACACACGTCCCGACGTAGAGCCCAACACACGTCCCGACGTAGAGCCCAACACACGTCCCGACGTAGAGCCCAACACACGTCCCGACCTAGAGCCCAACACACGTCCCGACGTAGAGCCCAACACACGTCCCGACGTAGAGCCCAACACACGTCCCGACGTAGAGCCCAACACACGTCCCGACGTAGAGCCCAACACACGTCCCGACGTAGAGCCCAACACACGTCCCGACCTAGAGCCCAACACACGTCCCGACGTAGAGCCCAACACACGTCCCGACGTAGAGCCCAACACACGTCCCGACGTAGAGCCCAACACACGTCCCGACCTAGAGCCCAACACACGTCCCGACGTAGAGCCCAACACACGTCCCGACGTAGAGCCCAACACACGTCCCGACGTAGAGCCCAACACACGTCCCGACGTAGAGCCCAACACACGTCCCGACGTAGAGCCCAACACACGTCCCGACGTAGAGCTGGAAATAAGCTAAATCCCGACGTAGAGCCCAACACACGTCCCGACGTAGAGCTGGAAATAAGCTAAATCCCGACGTAGAGCCCAACACACGTCCCGACGTAGAGCTGGAAATAAGCTAAATCCCGACGTAGAGCCCAACACACGTCCCGACGTAGAGCTGGAAATAAGCTAAATCCCGACGTAGAGCCCAACACACGTCCCGACGTAGAGCTGGAAATAAGCTAAATCCCGACGTAGAGCCCAACACACGTCCCGACGTAGAGCTGGAAATAAGCTAAATCCCGACGTAGAGCCCAACACACGTCCCGACGTAGAGCCCAACACACGTCCCGACGTAGAGCCCAACACACGTCCCGACGTAGAGCCCAACACACGTCCCGACGTAGAGCCCAACACACGTCCCGACGTAGAGCCCAACACACGTCCCGACGTAGAGCCCAACACACGTCCCGACGTAGAGCCCAACACACGTCCCGACGTAGAGCTGGAAATAAGCTAAATCCCGACGTAGAGCCCAACACACGTCCCGACGTAGAGCCCAACACACGTCCCGACGTAGAGCCCAACACACGTCCCGACGTAGAGCCCAACACACGTCCCGACGTAGAGCCCAACACACGTCCCGACGTAGCGCCCAACACACGTCCCGACGTAGCGCCCAACACACGTCCCGACGTAGAGCCCAACACACGTCCCGACGTAGAGCTGGAAATAAGCTAAATCCCGACGTAGAGCCCAACACACGTCCCGACGTAGAGCTGGAAATAAGCTAAATCCCGACGTAGAGCCCAACACACGTCCCGACGTAGAGCCCAACACACGTCCCGACGTAGAGCCCAACACACGTCCCGACGTAGAGCCCAACACACGTCCCGACGTAGAGCCCAACACACGTCCCGACGTAGAGCCCAACACACGTCCCGACGTAGAGCCCAACACACGTCCCGACGTAGAGCCCAACACACGTCCCGACGTAGAGCTGGAAATAAGCTAAATCCCGACGTAGAGCCCAACACACATCCCGACGTAGAGCCCAACACACGTCCCGACGCAGAGCTGAAAGTAAGCTAAATCCTGAGATAGAGCCCAACACACGTCCCGACGCAGAGCGAAAAGTAAGCTAAATCCTGAGGTAGAGCCCAACACACGTCCCGACGTAGAGCTGGAAATAAGCTAAATCCCGACGTAGAGCCCAACACACGTCCCGACGCAGAGCCCAACACACGTCCCGACGCAGAGCCCAACACACGTCCCGACGTAGAGCCCAACACACGTCCCGACGTAGAGCCCAACACACGTCCCGACGTAGAGCCCAACACACGTCCCGACGTAGAGCTGGAAATAAGCTAAATCCCGACGTAGAGCCCAACACACGTCCCGACGTAGAGCTGGAAATAAGCTAAATCCCGACGTAGAGCCCAACACACGTCCCGACGTAGAGCCCAACACACGTCCGGACGTAGAGCCCAACACACGTCCCGACGTAGCGCCCAACACACGTCCCGACGTAGCGCCCAACACACGTCCCGACGTAGAGCCCAACACACGTCCCGACGTAGAGCTGGAAATAAGCTAAATCCCGACGTAGAGCCCAACACACGTCCCGACGTAGAGCTGGAAATAAGCTAAATCCCGACGTAGAGCCCAACACACGTCCCGACGTAGAGCCCAACACACGTCCCGACGTAGAGCCCAACACACGTCCCGACGTAGAGCCCAACACACGTCCCGACGTAGAGCCCAACACACGTCCCGACGTAGAGCCCAACACACGTCCCGACGTAGAGCTGGAAATAAGCTAAATCCCGACGTAGAGCCCAACACACATCCCGACGTAGAGCCCAACACACGTCCCGACGCAGAGCTGAAAGTAAGCTAAATCCTGAGATAGAGCCCAACACACGTCCCGACGCAGAGCGAAAAGTAAGCTAAATCCTGAGGTAGAGCCCAACACACGTCCCGACGTAGAGCTGGAAATAAGCTAAATCCCGACGTAGAGCCCAACACACATCCCGACGTAGAGCCCAACACACGTCCCGACGCAGAGCGGAAAGTAAGCTAAATCCTGAGATAGAGCCCAACACACGTCCCGACGCAGAGCGAAAAGTAAGCTAAATCCTGAGGTAGAGCCCAACACACGTCCCGACGCAGAGCGAAAAGTAAGCTAAATCCTGAGGTAGAGCCCAACACACGTCCCGACGTAGAGCCCAACACACGTCCCGACGTAGAGCCCAACACAGGTCCCGACGTAGAGCCCAACACACGTCCCGACGTAGAGCCCAACACACGTCCCGACGTAGAGCCCAACACACGTCCCGACGTAGAGCCCAACACACGTCCCGACGTAGAGCCCAACACACGTCCCGACGTAGAGCCCAACACACGTCCCGACGTAGAGCCCAACACACGTCCCGACGTAGAGCCCAACACACGTCCCGACGTAGAGCCCAACACACGTCCCGACGTAGAGCCCAACACACGTCCCGACGTAGAGCCCAACACACGTCCCGACGTAGAGCCCAACACACGTCCCGACGTAGAGCCCAACACACGTCCCGACGTAGAGCCCAACACACGTCCCGACCTAGAGCCCAACACACGTCCCGACCTAGAGCCCAACACACGTCCCGACGTAGAGCCCAACACACGTCCCGACGTAGAGCCCAACACACGTCCCGACGTAGAGCTCAACACACGTCCCGACGTAGAGCCCAAAGTAAGCTAAATCCTGAGGTAGAGCCCAACACACGTCCCCACGTAGAGCTGAAAGTAAGCTAACTCCTGAGGTAGAGCCCAACACACGTCGCGACATAGAGCCCAACACATGTCCCGACGCAGAGCTGAAAGTAAGCTAAATCCTGAGATAGAACCCAACACACGTCCCGACGCAGAGCGGAAAGTAAGCTAAAACCTGAGGTAGAGTCCAACACACGTCCCGACGTAGAGTCCAACACACGTCCCGACGCAGAGCGGAAAGTAAGCTAAAACCTGAGGTAGAGTCCAACACACGTCCCGACGTAGAGTCCAACACACGTCCCGACGTAGAGTCCAACACACGTCCCGACGTAGAGTCCAACACACGTCCCGACGTAGAGTCCAACACACGTCCCGACGTAGAGTCCAACACACGTCCCGACGTAGAGTCCAACACACGTCCCGACGTAGAGTCCAACACACGTCCCGACGTAGAGTCCAACACACGTCCCGACGTAGAGTCCAACACACGTCCCGACGTAGAGTCCAACACACGTCCCGACGTAGAGTCCAACACACGTCCCGACGTAGAGTCCAACACACGTCCCGACGTAGAGTCCAACACACGTCCCGACGTAGAGTCCAACACACGTCCCGACGTAGAGCTGAAAGTAAGCTAAATCCTGAGGTAGAGCCCAACACACGTCCCGACGTAGAGCCCAACACACGTCCCGACGTAGAGCCCAACACACGTCCCGACGTAGAGCCCAACACACGTCCCGACGTAGAGCCCAACACACGTCCCGACGTAGAGCCCAACACACGTCCCGACGTAGAGCCCAACACACGTCCCGACGTAGAGCCCAACACACGTCCCGACGTAAAGCCCAACACACGTCCCGACGTAGAGCCCAACACACGTCCCGACGTAAAGCCCAACACACGTCCCGACGTAAAGCCCAACACACGTCCCGACGCAGAGCGGAAAGTAAGCTAAATCCTTAGATAGAGCCCAACACACGTCCCGACGTAGAGCTGAAAGTAAGCTAAATCCTGAGGTAGAGCCCAACACACGTCCCGACGTAGAGCCCAACACACGTCCCGACGTAGAGCCCAACACACGTCCCGACGTAGAGCCCAACACACGTCCCGACGTAGAGCCCAACACACGTCCCGACGCAGAGCGGAAATTAAGCTAAATCCTGACGTAGAGCCCAACACACGTCCCGACGCAGAGCGGAAAGTAAGCTAAATCGTGAGGTAGAGCCCAACACACGTCCCGACGCAGAGCGGAAAGTAACCTAAATCCTGACGTAGACCCCAACACACGTCTCCACATAGAGCGGAAAGTAAGTTAAATCCTGCGGTAGAGCCCCACACACGTCCCGACGTAGAGCCCCACACACGTCCCGACGTAGAGCCCCACACACGTCCCGACGCAGAGCCCCACACACGTCCCGACGCAGAGCCCCACACACGTCCCGACGCAGAGCCCCACACACGTCCCGACGCAGAGCCCCACACACGTCCCGACGCAGAGCCCCACACACGTCCCGACGCAGAGCCCCACACACGTCCCGACGCAGAGCCCCACACACGTCCCGACGCAGAGCCCCACACACGTCCCGAAGCAGAGCCCCACACACGTCCCGACGCAGAGCCCCACACACGTCCCGACGCAGAGCCCCACACACGTCCCGACGCAGAGCCCAACACACGTCCCGACGCAGAGCCCCACACACGTCCCGACGTAGAGCCCCACACACGTCCCGACGTAGAGCCCAACACACGTCCCGACGTAGAGCCCAACACACGTCCCGACGTAGAGCCCCACACATGTCCCGACGTAGAACCCAACACACGTCCCGACGTAGAGCTGGAAATAAGCTAAATCCCGACGTAGAGCCCAACACACGTCCCGACGCAGAGCTGAAAGTAAGCTAAATCCTGAGATAGAGCCCAACACACGTCCCGACGCAGAGCGGAAAGTAAGCTAAATCCTGAGGTAGAGTCCAACACACGTCCCGACGTAGAGTCCAACACACGTCCCGACGTAGAGTCCAACACACGTCCCGACGTAGAGTCCAACACACGTCCCGACGTAGAGTCCAACACACGTCCCGACGTAGAGTCCAACACACGTCCCGACGTAGAGTCCAACACACGTCCCGACGTAGAGTCCAACACACGTCCCGACGTAGAGTCCAACACACGTCCCGACGTAGACCTG
The DNA here is from genome assembly GCF_034619465.1 of Leptosomus discolor. Lineage (NCBI taxonomy): Eukaryota > Metazoa > Chordata > Aves > Leptosomiformes > Leptosomidae > Leptosomus > Leptosomus discolor. The sequence continues at coordinate 699,841 of NW_028237897.1, forward strand.
AAAGTAAGCTAAATCCTGATGTAGAACCCAACACACGTCCCCAAGTAGAGCTGAAAGTAAGCTAAATCCTGAGGTAGAGTCCAACACACGTCCCGACGTAGACCTGAAAGTAAGCTAAATCCTGATGTAGAGCCCAACACACGTCCCGACGTAGAGCCCAACACACGTCCCGACGTAGAGCCCAACACACGTCCCGACGTAGAGCCCAACACACGTCCCGACGTAGAGCCCAACACACGTCCCGACGTAGAGCCCAACACACGTCCCGACCTAGAGCCCAACACACGTCCCGACCTAGAGCCCAACACACGTCCCGACCTAGAGCCCAACACACGTCCCGACCTAGAGCCCAACACACGTCCCGACGCAGAGCGGAAATTAAGCTAAATCCTGAGGTAGAGCCCAACACACGTCCCGACGCAGAGCGGAAAGTAACCTAAATCCTGAGGTAGACCCCAACACACGTCCCCACGTAGAGCGGAAAGTAAGCTAAATCCTGCGGTAGAGCCCAACACACGTCCCGACGTAGAGCCCAACACACGTCCCGACGTAGACCTGAAAGTAAGCTAAATCCTGAGGTAGAGCCCAACACACGTCCCGACGCAGAGAAGGAAGTAAGCTAAATCCTGAGGTAGAACCCAACACACGTCCCCAAGTAGAGCTGAATGTAAGCTAAATCCTGAGGTAGAGCCCCACACACGTCCCGACGTAGAGCCCCACACACGTCCCGACGTAGAGCCCCACACACGTCCCGACGTAGAGCCCCACACACGTCCCGACGTAGAGCCCCACACACGTCCCGACGTAGAGCCCCACACACGTCCCGACGTAGAGCCCCACACACGTCCCGACGTAGAGCCCCACACACGTCCCGACGTAGAGCCCCACACACGTCCCGACGTAGAGCCCCACACACGTCCCGACGTAGAGCCCCACACACGTCCCGACGTAGAGCCCCACACACGTCCCGACGTAGAGCCCCACACACGTCCCGACGTAGAGCCCCACACACGTCCCGACGTAGAGCCCCACACACGTCCCGACGTAGAGCCCCACACACGTCCCGTCGTAGAGCCCCACACACGTCCCAACGTAGAGCCCCACACACGTCCCGACGCAGAGCCAAACACACGTCCCGACGTAGAGCTGAAAGTAAGCTAAATCCTGATGTAGAGCCCAACACACGTCCCGACGCAGAGCCCAACACACGTCCCGACGCAGAGCCCAACACACGTCCCGACGCAGAGCCCAACACACGTCCCGACGCAGAGCCCAACACACGTCCCGACGCAGAGCCCAACACACGTCCCGACCTAGAGCCCAACACACGTCCCGACCTAGAGCCCAACACACGTCCCGACCTAGAGCCCAACACACGTCCCGACCTAGAGCCCAACACACGTCCCGACCTAGAGCCCAACACACGTCCCGACCTAGAGCCCAACACACGTCCCGACCTAGAGCCCAACACACGTCCCGACCTAGAGCCCAACACACGTCCCGACCTAGAGCCCAACACACGTCCCGACCTAGAGCCCAACACACGTCCCGACCTAGAGCCCAACACACGTCCCGACGTAGAGCTGAAAGTAAGCTAAATCCTGAGGTAGAGCCCAACACACGTCCCGACGCAGAGCGGAAAGTAAGCTAAATCCTGAGGTAGAGCCCAACACACGTCCCGACGCAGAGCGGAAAGTAAGCTAAATCCTGAGGTAGAGCCCAACACACGTCCCGACGTAGAGCTGGAAGTAAGCTAAATCACGACGTAGAGCCCAACACACGTCCCGACGTAGAGCTGAAAGTAAGCTAAATCCTGAGTGAGAGCCCAACACACGTCCCCACGTAGAGCAGAAAGTAAGCTAAATCCTGAGGTAGAGCCCAACACACGTCCAAACGCAGAGCGGAAAGTAAGCTAAATCCTGAGGTAGAGCCCAACACACGTCCCGACGCAGAGCCAAACACACGTCCCGACGCAGAGCCAAACACACGTCCCGACGTAGAGCCCAACACACGTCCCGACGTAGAGCTGAAAGTAAGCTAAATCCTGATGTAGAGCCCAACACACGTCCCGATGTAGAGCCCAACACACGTCCCGACGTAGACCTGAAAGTAAGCTAAATCCTGAGGTAGAGCCCAACGCACGTCCCGACGTAGAGCCCCACACACGTCCCGACGCAGAGCGGAAAGTAAGCTAAATCCTGAGGTAGAGCCCAACACACGTCCCGACGCAGAGCGGAAAGTAAGCTAAATCCTGAGGTAGAGCCCAACACACGTCCCCACGTAGAGCTGAAAGTAAGCTAAATCCTGAGGTAGAGCCCAACACACGTCCCGATGTAGAGCCCAACACACGTCCCGACGTAGACCTGAAAGTAAGCTAAATCCTGAGGTAGAGCCCCACGCACGTCCCGACGTAGAGCCCCACACACGTCCCGACGTAGATCCCCACACACGTCCCGACGCAGAGCCCAACACACGTCCCGACGCAGAGCCCCACACACGTCCCGACGCAGAGCCCCACACACGTCCCGACGTAGAGCCCAACACACGTTCCGATGTAGAGCTGAAAGTAAGCTAAATCCTGATGTAGAGCCCAACACACGTCCCGACGCAGAGCCCAACACACGTCCCGACGCAGAGCCCAACACACGTCCCGACGTAGAGCCCAACACACGTTCCGATGTAGAGCTGAAAGTAAGCTAAATCCTGATGTAGAGCCCAACACACGTCCCGACGCAGAGCCCAACACACGTCCCGACGCAGAGCCCCACACACGTCCCGACGTAGAGCCCCACACACGTCCCGACGTAGAGCCCCACACACGTCCCGACGTAGAGCCCCACACACGTCCCGACGTAGAGCCCCACACACGTCCCGACGTAGAGCCCCACACACGTCCCGACGTAGAGCCCCACACACGTCCCGACGTAGAGCCCCACACACGTCCCGACGTAGAGCCCCACACACGTCCCGACGTAGAGCCCCACACACGTCCCGACGTAGAGCCCCACACACGTCCCGACGTAGAGCCCCACACACGTCCCGACGTAGAGCCCCACACACGTCCCGACGTAGAGGCCCACACACGTCCCGACGTAGAGCCCCACACACGTCCCGACGTAGAGCCCCACACACGTCCCGACGCAGAGCGCAAAGTAAGCTAAATCCTGAGGTAGAGCCCAACACACGTCCCGACGTAGAGCCCCACACACGTCCCGACGCAGAGCCAAACACACGTCCCGACGTAGAGCCAAACACACGTCCCGACGTAGAGCTGAAAGTAAGCTAAATCCTGATGTAGAGCCCAACACACGTCCCGACGCAGAGCCCAACACACGTCCCGACGCAGAGCCCAACACACGTCCCGACGCAGAGCCCAACACACGTCCCGACGCAGAGCCCAACACACGTCCCGACGCAGAGCCCAACACACGTCCCGACGCAGAGCCCAACACACGTCCCGACGCAGAGCCCAACACACGTCCCGACGCAGAGCCCAACACACGTCCCGACGCAGAGCCCAACACACGTCCCGACGTAGAGCCCAACACACGTCCCGACGTAGAGCCCAACACACGTCCCGACGTAGAGCCCAACACACGTCCCGACGTAGAGCCCAACACACGTCCCGACCTAGAGCCCAACACACGTCCCGACCTAGAGCCCAACACACGTCCCGACCTAGAGCCCAACACACGTCCCGACCTAGAGCCCAACACACGTCCCGACCTAGAGCCCAACACACGTCCCGACCTAGAGCCCAACACACGTCCCGACCTAGAGCCCAACACACGTCCCGACCTAGAGCCCAACACACGTCCCGACCTAGAGCCCAACACACGTCCCGACCTAGAGCCCAACACACGTCCCGACGTAGAGCTGAAAGTAAGCTAAATCCTGAGGTAGAGCCCAACACACGTCCCGACGCAGAGCGGAAAGTAAGCTAAATCCTGAGGTAGAGCCCAACACACGTCCCGACGCAGAGCGGAAAGTAAGCTAAATCCTGAGGTAGAGCCCAACACACGTCCCGACGTAGAGCTGGAAGTAAGCTAAATCACGACGTAGAGCCCAACACACGTCCCGACGTAGAGCTGAAAGTAAGCTAAATCCTGAGTGAGAGCCCAACACACGTCCCCACGTAGAGCAGAAAGTAAGCTAAATCCTGAGGTAGAGCCCAACACACGTCCAAACGCAGAGCGGAAAGTAAGCTAAATCCTGAGGTAGAGCCCAACACACGTCCCGACGCAGAGCCAAACACACGTCCCGACGCAGAGCCAAACACACGTCCCGACGTAGAGCCCAACACACGTCCCGACGTAGAGCTGAAAGTAAGCTAAATCCTGATGTAGAGCCCAACACACGTCCCGATGTAGAGCCCAACACACGTCCCGACGTAGACCTGAAAGTAAGCTAAATCCTGAGGTAGAGCCCAACGCACGTCCCGACGTAGAGCCCCACACACGTCCCGACGCAGAGCGGAAAGTAAGCTAAATCCTGAGGTAGAGCCCAACACACGTCCCGACGCAGAGCGGAAAGTAAGCTAAATCCTGAGGTAGAGCCCAACACACGTCCCCACGTAGAGCTGAAAGTAAGCTAAATCCTGAGGTAGAGCCCAACACACGTCCCGATGTAGAGCCCAACACACGTCCCGACGTAGACCTGAAAGTAAGCTAAATCCTGAGGTAGAGCCCCACGCACGTCCCGACGTAGAGCCCCACGCACGTCCCGACGTAGAGCCCCACACACGTCCCGACGCAGAGCCCAACACACGTCCCGACGCAGAGCCCCACACACGTCCCGACGCAGAGCCCCACACACGTCCCGACGTAGAGCCCAACACACGTTCCGATGTAGAGCTGAAAGTAAGCTAAATCCTGATGTAGAGCCCAACACACGTCCCGACGCAGAGCCCAACACACGTCCCGACGCAGAGCCCAACACACGTCCCGACGCAGAGCCCAACACACGTTCCGATGTAGAGCTGAAAGTAAGCTAAATCCTGATGTAGAGCCCAACACACGTCCCGACGCAGAGCCCAACACACGTCCCGACGCAGAGCCCAACACACGTCCCGACGCAGAGCCCCACACACGTCCCGACGTAGAGCCCCACACACGTCCCGACGTAGAGCCCCACACACGTCCCGACGTAGAGCCCCACACACGTCCCGACGTAGAGCCCCACACACGTCCCGACGTAGAGCCCCACACACGTCCCGACGTAGAGCCCCACACACGTCCCGACGTAGAGCCCCACACACGTCCCGACGTAGAGCCCCACACACGTCCCGACGTAGAGCCCCACACACGTCCCGACGTAGAGCCCCACACACGTCCCGACGTAGAGCCAAACACACGTCCCGACGCAGAGCGCAAAGTAAGCTAAATCCTGAGGTAGAGCCCAACACACGTCCCGACGCAGAGCCAAACACACGTCCCGACGTAGAGCCAAACACACGTCCCGACGTAGAGCTGAAAGTAAGCTAAATCCTGATGTAGAGCCCAACACACGTCCCGACGCAGAGCCCAACACACGTCCCGACGCAGAGCCCAACACACGTCCCGACGCAGAGCCCAACACACGTCCCGACGCAGAGCCCAACACACGTCCCGACGCAGAGCCCAACACACGTCCCGACGCAGAGCCCAACACACGTCCCGACGCAGAGCCCCACACACGTCCCGACGCAGAGCCAAACACACGTCCCGACGTAGAGCCAAACACACGTCCCGACGTAGAGCTGAAAGTAAGCTAAATCCTGATGTAGAGCCCAACACACGTCCCGACGCAGAGCCCAACACACGTCCCGACGCAGAGCCCAACACACGTCCCGACGCAGAGCCCAACACACGTCCCGACGCAGAGCCCAACACACGTCCCGACGCAGAGCCCAACACACGTCCCGACGCAGAGCCCAACACACGTCCCGACGCAGAGCCCAACACACGTCCCGACGTAGAGCCCAACACACGTCCCGACGTAGAGCCCAACACACGTCCCGACGTAGAGCCCAACACACGTCCCGACGTAGAGCCCAACACACGTCCCGACGTAGAGCCCAACACACGTCCCGACGTAGAGCCCAACACACGTCCCGACGTAGAGCCCAACACACGTCCCGACGTAGAGCCCAACACACGTCCCGACGTAGAGCCCAACACACGTCCCGACGTAGAGCCCAACACACGTCCCGACGCAGAGCGCAAAGTAAGCTAAATCCTGAGGTAGAGCCCAACACACGTCCCGACGTAGAGCGGAAAGTAAGCTAAATCCTTAGGTAGAGCCCAACACACGTCCCCACGTAGAGCTGAAAGTAAGCTAAATCCTGAGGTAGAGCCCAACACACGTCCCGACGTAGAGCCCAACACACGTCCCGACGTAGAGCCCAACACACGTCCCGACGTAGAGCCCAACACACGTCCCGACGTAGAGCCCAACACACGTCCCGACGTAGAGCCCAACACACGTCCCGACGTAGAGCCCAACACACGTCCCGACGTAGAGCCCAACACACGTCCCGACGTAGAGCTGGAAGTAAGCTAAATCCCGACGTAGATCCCAACACACGTCCCGACGTAGAGCCCAACACACGTCCCGACGTAGAGCCCAACACACGTCCCGACGCATAGCCCAACACACGTCCCGACGCATAGCTGAAAGTAAGCTAAACCCTGAGGTAGAGCCCAACACACGTGCCGACGTAGAGCTGAAAGTAAGCTAAATCCTGAGGTAGAGCCCAACACACGTCCCGACGTAGAGCCCAACACACGTCCCGACGTAGAGCTGGAAATAAGCTAAATCCCGACGTAGAGCCCAACACACGTCCCGACGTAGAGCCCAACACACGTCCCGACGTAGAGCCCAACACACGTCCCGACGTAGAGCCCAACACACGTCCCGACGTAGAGCCCAACACACGTCCCGACGTAGAGCCCAACACACGTCCCGACGTAGAGCCCAACACACGTCCCGACGTAGAGCCCAACACACGTCCCGACGTAGAGCCCAACACACGTCCCGACGTAGAGCCCAACACACGTCCCGACGTAGAGCCCAACACACGTCCCGACGTAGAGCCCAACACACGTCCCGACGTAGAGCTGGAAATAAGCTAAATCCCGACGTAGAGCCCAACACACATCCCGACGTAGAGCCCAACACACGTCCAGACGCAGAGCTGAAAGTAAGCTAAATCCTGAGATAGAGCCCAACACACGTCCCGACGCAGAGCGGAAAGTAAGCTAAATCCTGAGGTAGAGCCCAACACACGTCCCGACGTAGAGCCCAACACACGTCCCGACGTAGAGTCCAACACACGTCCCGACGTAGAGTCCAACACACGTCCCGACGTAGAGTCCAACACACGTCCCGACGTAGAGTCCAACACACGTCCCGACGTAGAGCTGGAAGTAAGCTCAATCCCGACGTAGAGCCCAACACACGTCCCGACGTAGAGCTCAAAGTAAGCTAAATCCTGAGGCAGAGCCCAACACACGTCCCCACGTAGAGCTGAAAGTAAGCTAAATCCTGAGGTAGAGCCCAACACACGTCCCGACGTAGAGCCCAACACACGTCCCGACGCAGAGCCCAACACACGTCCCGACGCAGAGCTGAAAGTAAGCTAAATCCTGAGATAGAGCCCAACACACGTCCCGACGCAGAGCGGAAAGTAAGCTAAATCCTGAGGTAGAGTCCAACACACGTCCCGACGTAGAGTCCAACACACGTCCCGACGTAGAGCCCCACACACGTCCCGTCGTAGAGCCCCACACACGTCCCGTCGTAGAGCCCAACACACGTCCCGTCGTAGAGCCCCACACACGTCCCGTCGTAGAGCCCCACACACGTCCCGTCGTAGAGCCCCACACACGTCCCGACGCAGAGCCAAACACACGTCCCGACGTAGAGCCCAACACACGTCCCGACGTAGAGCTGAAAGTAAGCTAAATCCTGATGTAGAGCCCAACACACGTCCCGACGCAGAGCCCAACACACGTCCCGACGCAGAGCCCAACACACGTCCCGACGTAGAGCCCAACACACGTCCCGACGTAGAGCCCAACACACGTCCCGACGTAGAGCCCAACACACGTCCCGACGTAGAGCCCAACACACGTCCCGACGTAGAGCCCAACACACGTCCCGACGCAGAGCGGAAAGTAAGCTAAATCCTGAGGTAGAGCCCAACACACGTCCCGACGCAGAGCGGAAAGTAAGCTAAATCCTGAGGTAGAGCCCAACACACGTCCCGATGCAGAGCGGAAAGTAAGCTAAATCCTGAGGTAGAGCCCAACACACGTCCCCACGTAGAGCTGAAAGTAAGCTAAATCCTGAGGTAGAGCCCAACACACGTCCCGACGTAGAGCCCAACACACGTCCCGACGTAGACCTGAAAGTAAGCTAAATCCTGAGGTAGAGCCCAACACACGTCCCGACGCAGAGCAGAAAGTAAGCTAAATCCTGAGGTAGAACCCAACACACGTCCCCACGTAGAGCTGAAAGTAAGCTAAATCCTGAGGTAGAGCCCAACACACGTCCCGACGTAGACCTGAAAGTAAGCTAAATCCTGAGGTAGAGCCCAACACACGTCCCGACGTAGATCCCAACACACGTCCCGACGTAGAGCCCAACACACGTCCCGACGTAGAGCCCAACACACGTCCCGACGTAGAGCCCAACACACGTCCCGACGTAGAGCCCAACACACGTCCCGACGTAGAGCCCAACACACGTCCCGACATAGAGCCCAACACACGTCCCGACGTAGAGCCCAACACACGTCCCGACGTAGAGCCCAACACACGTCCCGACGCAGAGCGGAAATTAAGCTAAATCCTGAGGTAGAGCCCAACACACGTCCCGACGCAGAGCGGAAAGTAACCTAAATCCTGAGGTAGACCCCAACACACGTACCCACGTAGAGCGGAAAGTAAGCTAAATCCTGCGGTAGAGCCCCACACACGTCCCGACGTAGAGCCCAACGCACGTCCCCACGTAGAGCCCAACGCACGTCCCGACGTAGAGCCCAACGCACGTCCCCACGTAGAGCCCAACGCACGTCCCCACGTAGAGCCCAACGCACGTCCCCACGTAGAGCCCAACGCACGTCCCCACGTAGAGCCCAACGCACGTCCCCACGTAGAGCCCAACGCACGTCCCCACGTAGAGCCCAACGCACGTCCCCACGTAGAGCCCAACGCACGTCCCCACGTAGAGCCCAACGCACGTCCCCACGTAGAGCCCAACGCACGTCCCCACGTAGAGCCCAACGCACGTCCCCACGTAGAGCTGAAAGTAAGCTAAATCCCGACGCAGAGCCCAACGCACGTCCCGACGCAGACCTGAAAGTAAGCTAAATCCCGACGCAGAGCCCAACGCACGTCCCGACGCAGACCTTAAAGTAAGCTAAATCCCGACGCAGAGCCCAACGCACGTCCCGACGCAGACCTTAAAGTAAGCTAAATCCCGACGCAGAGCCCAACGCACGTCCCGACGTAGACCTTAAAGTAAGCTAAATCCCGACGCAGAGCCCAACGCACGTCGCGACGCAGAGCCCAACCCACGTCGCGACGCAGAGCCCAACCCACGTCGCGACGCAGAGCCCAACCCACGTCGCGACGCAGAGCCCAACCCACGTCGCGACGCAGAGCCCAACACACGTCGCGACGTAGACCTTAAAGTAAGCTAAATCCCGACGCAGAGCCCAACACACGTCGCGACGCAGAGCCCAACACACGTCGCGACGCAGAGCCCAACACACGTCGCGACGCAGAGCCCAACACACGTCGCGACGCAGAGCCCAACACACGTCGCGACGCAGAGCCCAACACACGTCGCGACGCAGAGCCCAACACACGTCGCGACGTAGACCTGAAAGTAAGCTAAATCCCGACGCAGAGCCCAACACACGTCCCGACGCAGAGCCCAACAGACGTCCCGACGTAGAGCTGAAAGTAAGCTAAATCCCAACGCAGAGCCCAACACACGTCCCGACGCAGAGCCCAACACACGTCCCGACGCAGAGCCCAACACACGTCCCGACGCAGAGCTGCAAGTAAGCTAAATCCAGAGGCAGAGCCCAACGCACGTCGCGACGCAGAGCCCAACGCACGTCGCGACGCAGAGCCCAACGCACGTCGCGACGCAGAGCCCAACGCACGTCGCGACGCAGAGCCCAACGCACGTCGCGACGCAGAGCCCAACGCACGTCGCGACGCAGAGCCCAACGCACGTCGCGACGCAGAGCCCAACGCACGTCGCGACGCAGAGCCCAACGCACGTCGCGACGCAGAGCCCAACGCACGTCGCGACGCAGAGCTGAAAGTAAGCTAAATCCCGACGCAGAGCCCAACGCACGTCCCGACGCAGAGCCCAACGCACGTCCCGACGCAGAGCCCAACGCACGTCCCGACGCAGAGCCCAACGCACGTCCCGACGCAGAGCCCAACGCACGTCCCGACGCAGAGCTGCAAGTAAGCTAAATCCAGAGGCAGAGCCCAACGCACGTCGCGACGCAGAGCCCAACGCACGTCGCGACGCAGAGCCCAACGCACGTCGCGACGCAGAGCCCAACGCACGTCGCGACGCAGAGCCCAACGCACGTCGCGACGCAGAGCCCAACGCACGTCGCGACGCAGAGCCCAACGCACGTCGCGACGCAGAGCCCAACGCACGTCGCGACGCAGAGCCCAACGCACGTCGCGACGCAGAGCCCAACGCACGTCGCGACGCAGAGCCCAACGCACGTCGCGACGCAGAGCCCAACGCACGTCGCGACGCAGAGCCCAACGCACGTCGCGACGCAGAGCTGAAAGTAAGCTAAATCCCGACGCAGAGCCCAACACAGGTCCCGACGCAGAGCCCAACACACGTCCCGACGCAGAGCCCAACACACGTCCCGACGCAGAGCCCAACACACGTCCCGACGCAGAGCCCAACACACGTCCCGACGCAGAGCCCAACACACGTCCCGACGTAGAGCTGCAAGTAAGCTAAATCCCGACGCAGAGCCCAACGCACGTCCCGACGCAGAGCTGCAAGTAAGCTAAATCCAGAGGCAGAGCCCAACGCACGTCGCGACGCAGAGCCCAACGCACGTCGCGACGCAGAGCCCAACGCACGTCGCGACGCAGAGCCCAACGCACGTCGCGACGCAGAGCCCAACGCACGTCGCGACGCAGAGCCCAACGCACGTCGCGACGCAGAGCCCAACGCACGTCGCGACGCAGAGCCCAACGCACGTCGCGACGCAGAGCCCAACGCACGTCGCGACGCAGAGCCCAACGCACGTCGCGACGCAGAGCCCAACGCACGTCGCGACGCAGAGCCCAACGCACGTCGCGACGCAGAGCCCAACGCACGTCGCGACGCAGAGCCCAACGCACGTCGCGACGCAGAGCCCAACGCACGTCGCGACGCAGAGCCCAACGCACGTCGCGACGCAGAGCTGAAAGTAAGCTAAATCCCGACGCAGAGCCCAACACAGGTCCCGACGCAGAGCCCAACACAGGTCCCGACGCAGAGCCCAACGCACGTCCCGACGCAGAGCCCAACGCACGTCCCGACGCAGAGCCCAACGCACGTCCCGACTTAGAGGCCAACGCACGTCCCGACTTAGAGGCCAACGCACGTCCCGACTTAGAGGCCAACGCACGTCCCGACTTAGAGGCCAACGCACGTCCCGACTTAGAGGCCAACGCACGTCCCGACTTAGAGGCCAACGCACGTCCCGACTTAGAGGCCAACGCACGTCCCGACTTAGAGGCCAACGCACGTCCCGACTTAGAGGCCAACGCACGTCCCGACTTAGAGGCCAACGCACGTCCCGACTTAGAGGCCAACGCACGTCCCGACTTAGAGGCCAACGCACGTCCCGACTTAGAGGCCAACGCACGTCCCGACTTAGAGGCCAACGCACGTCCCGACTTAGAGGCCAACGCACGTCCCGACTTAGAGGCCAACGCACGTCCCGACTTAGAGGCCAACGCACGTCCCGACTTAGAGGCCAACGCACGTCCCGACGTAGAGCTGAAAGTTAGCTAACTACAGACGTAGAGCCCAACGCACGTCATCACGTAGAGCCCAACGCACGTCCCGACGTAGATCTGAAAGTAAGCTAAATCCCGACGCAGAGCCCAACGCACGTCCCGACGCAGAGCCCAACGCACGTCCCGACGCAGAGCCCAACGCACGTCCCGACGCAGAGCCCAACGCACGTCCCGACGCAGAGCCCAACGCACGTCCCGACGCAGAGCCCAACGCACGTCCCGACGCAGAGCCCAACGCACGTCCCGACGCAGAGCCCAACGCACGTCCCGACGCAGAGCCCAACGCACGTCCCGACGCAGAGCCCAACGCACGTCCCGACGCAGAGCTGAAAGTAAGCTAAATCCCGACGCAGAGCCCAACGCACGTCCCGACGCAGAGCTGAAAGTAAGCTAAATCCCGACGCAGAGCCCAACGCACGTCCCGACTTAGAGGCCAACGCACGTCCCGACTTAGAGGCCAACGCACGTCCCGACTTAGAGGCCAACGCACGTCCCGACTTAGAGCCCAACGCACGTCCCGACTTAGAGCTGAAAGTAAGCTAAATCCCGACGCAGAGCCCAACGCACGTCCCGACGCAGAGCCCAACGCACGTCCCGACGCAGAGCCCAACGCACGTCCCGACGCAGAGCCCAACGCACGTCCCGACGCAGAGCTGAAAGTAAGCTAAATCCCGACGCAGAGCCCAACGCACGTCCCGACGCAGAGCTGAAAGTAAGCTAAATCCCGACGCAGAGCCCAACGCACGTCCCGACGCAGAGCTGAAAGTAAGCTAAATCCCGACGCAGAGCCCAACGCACGTCCCGACGCAGAGCTGAAAGTAAGCTAACTACAGACGCAGAGCCCAACGCACGTCCCGACGCAGAGCTGAAAGTAAGCTAAACCAGATGTAGAGCCCAACAGACGTCCCGACTTAGAGGCGAAAGCAAGCTCAAGCCAGACTTCCCGACCTACAACCCAACAAACGTCCCGACGTTGATCCCAACAGATGTCCCGACGTAGAGCCCAAGAGATGTCCCGACATAGAGCCTAACAGACGTCCCGACGCAGAGCCCAACACATGTCCAGTTGTAGAACTCAACATACGTCCCGACATAGAGCCGAAAGCGAGCTCAAGCCAGACATATCGAAGTAGAGACCAACAGACGTTCCGACGTAGAGCCAAAAGTGAGCTACAGCCGGACGTAGAGCCTAAAAGACGTCCTGACGTAGAGCCCGAGAGATGTCCCGACATAGAGCCCAACACACGTCCCGACGTATATCCCAAAAGACATTCCGAAGTAGAGCTGAAATTAACGTCAAGCCAGACGTAGAAACCAACATACGTTCCGACGTAGAGACCAACAGACGTCCCGACGTATAGCTCAGAAGATGACCCGACGTATAGCCGCAAGACGGAGGGATGGGGGGGCATAGACAGGTGCAGACGTGGTGCGCATCCTCACGGCTGCTCGATAGTCTCACCTTCAAGTCCCAGGAAGGGAAATGCGGTCACAAACACTCCTCACAAAAACCAAGTTGCCATCCTGCAGGAAGTTCAGAATTCCGGGAAAAACCAGTGCACCTAGAACAAAACAGCACCAAAACTATCAGTTAAAAAAAAGGCTATGTGTTTTAAAACCCTCCTGTCACCCCTGAACACCCCCTAGGAAACTGCCGACGTAAAAAAAAAAAAAAAAAAAAAAAAAAAAAAAAAAAAAACACACCCAAAACCCAAGCTGCATCCCAGGGCGCTCTCTCCTGTGGATGCCGCTGGACCCTGCCCAGTCCCACAGCTCTCGCCTTGCCCAGAAGGAGCTCCCTGGGCAGAGCCCGGGGCTCATCTACTCCAGGGCCCCCCGCACCGAACCGGCACTTGGGCATCCTGGAGGACTGCGGGCCCATAGAGCGCAAGTTCGGAGGACTGAGGGGCACTTCCGGCATCATGGAGGACCGCGGGGAAGCGGCGGGAGCCTGCCGGAGCCCTGGAGGAGCCGGTGAGTCCCCCGCGAAACGAGTGCCGACGGCGGCCGCGGTGGCGGCACCGCCGTCTCGGGGCCGCATCCGCGTCATTTCTCTCCGGAGCTGCGGACGGTGCTTGGAGGGGGCGGGGGGGGGGGGGGGGTATGGCGCCGCCATCTTCTGAATGAGGCATGGACAGGTGGATAGGGAGTGGCATATACAGGTGCATACATGTTGCACATTCTAATACCTAATAATCTCACCTTCAGTCCTATTAAGGGAAAAGCTGTCAGCCAAACTAGGGAAAAAAACAAGGTTACATCCTGCATGAAGTCCAGAGTTCCAGGAAAATCCAGTGCAGCTAGAACAAAAAAAATTCAGTTAAAAAAAATTCTGTGTTTTTAAAGTATCTTGCCACCCCTGAACACTCAGTATAAAATTGCTGACATCAAAACCAACAAACCGGCATCCAATGGCACTCTCTATGTGCTGCTGGACCTTGCCCAGTCCCACAACTCTTACCTCAGATGCTTCTGCTTCTCTCCGTGTCCAAACCGCAATACCCACACAGCCCAGCCAGCTCCCAAACTGCCACCGCTGATAGCACCAACAGAGCACCCACACCACAGCAACCTCAGAGCAGAATGAGCTCCCTGAGCAGAGACCCAGACCCCGACCACCACCCTTCCCACAATCACAGGGAACTGAATAAACGGAGACACCGAGAGAGGGAGACCTAGAAATGCCATTGTCACAAGCAACGAGGAAGAATGAAATCAGAGCTGGTGGGGTGCCAGAAAGGAAGAGACATAGAAAGGAAAGGTAGAAGGTGATACTTTACAGGGCAATGCTAGCAGAAGAGCAAAAAGCTTTGGGGAACTAGACAGCCTGAAAGGCAGACAGAAGCAGGGACAGGCAAGGAGGCAGGCAGAGACCTGCAGAACCAGGGCAGGGATGGGCCCGGACACACACGAGGGGACACGTGGCTCCTGGTGCCAACGGCAGACCTTCACCGCCCCGAGGCTTTTCTCTCTGCTTCTGCCCCTTCCTCCTCCACAGTGCCAGCTGCCTGACCTTAGGAGTAAGCGGTGCGTGACTCAATGCACTTCTCTCACGAGGTTTCCTGGACATGCAGCAGCTCACACGTGTGGCCAACAGAGCCGCCAGGGTCCTGGTGTCGTGTGCTGGTGGCGTGCTCTGTTGGGGACGGCTGGGAGGGATCCTTCCTTGCCACAGGGACCGGCTAGAGACAGCTGCCTGTGGAAGCCCCTTGGTTTGACTCCTCAGCCACCTCCTGCAGGCAGGCATGCCCAGGCAGCCCCCTTCCTAGCCCAAAGCAGGGCCAGCCCCATCATTAGCCTCACTGGCCACACCTGCCCCAGCTGGAGCCCGTCAGGAACAGGGGCCTGGCCAAATCCCCACAGCACATGGCCCCCTCCCTGGCACCTGCTCACAGCCACGAGCTCTGCACCCAGGGGCTTGAATACCATCCAGGGGCACAGAGGAGGCAGGAAAAGTTTACTCACCTCTGCCCAGAACAAATCCTGGCACTGAGCTGGCTACAAGGCTCAGTGCTCAAACGCAGCAGGACAGCAGGAGAGAAGGGAAAAAACAGGAGGAAGATAGAGAAGAGGTGGGGGACAGGCAGCCAGTAAACGGGATGCTGCAAACAGGGGAGGGACAGGGAGCAGGACAGTAGCA
The DNA here is from genome assembly GCF_034619465.1 of Leptosomus discolor. Lineage (NCBI taxonomy): Eukaryota > Metazoa > Chordata > Aves > Leptosomiformes > Leptosomidae > Leptosomus > Leptosomus discolor. The sequence continues at coordinate 715,525 of NW_028237897.1, forward strand.
TAGAGAGAGGAGTACTGGGACACTGAGCAAAAAACCCAGGGAGAGGTGGAGGAATACATAAGAGAGAGGAGGAGCAGGAGAAAGAGTCCAAAGGCACCAGCAGGACCACAAGGCAAGGACAAGACGAGGGACAGGCAAATATTGTAAAGCAATAGGGGAAAAGAAACAGAGGCAAGAACTAACACATAGGGTCAGGAAGACAAAAAGAGGGAGCCTTACAAAGACAATGTAAAAAGTGACACCATTTCCACCCACTCTTGATTTCCACATTTTCCCTGACTTCGCACCCCATCTCAGCCTCCACTTTCTTCCAGCCCTGCCACCTCCCCCTGGCTTGAGGGGAAGCCCCAGTGCCATCGGAATGGCAGCAGGGTGCCTGGCAGGCTTCCACAGCAAAGTGGCCAGGACAGAAAGCCATCGTTGGCCCTCCCCATCCCTGGGCAGCCCTTTCCCAGGCAGCGGAAGGAGCGACAGGCAGGGCAGCAGAGATGGACCAGGATGTGCATGGGAGAACATGTGACTCACCCCAGCTCCCAGCACCGGCTCAGACCTTCAGTGCCCCAACACTTTTCTCTCAACTCCCCTCCACTGCCAGGCTGGCCAGCGGCTCACACACAGCCGATGCAGGCACCAAGCTCTTGGCAACACATGCTGGTGGTCTGCTCCATCACGGACAGCTCAGAGGAACCCTTCTTCACCACAGGGACCAGCCATTCCATGCTGGAGGCACCTCCAGCTCCTCCTCAGCCAGTTCCCCTTTACCAGCTCCCTCAGGCAGCCCCTTTATAGTCCACAGCAGGGCCAGTCATGCCATTAGCCCCACTGGCCACACCTGGAGCCCATCAGGAACAGGGGCCACAGGCAAGAACAAACACCCAGGGACAAGGAGCTCAGAAGAGGGAGATGTAGGAAGAAAACGTAAAAAGTAATGCTGCTTTTCCACTCTCCCACCCACCTCTGCCCTTGGGAAAGCCTGATGGAAACCATGAGACTTCAGGGTGTCCCTGCTGGGTGCCCCTCATTCCCCCTGACATCTACTGGTGATGGCATTTTGCGGTAGTCTTAGGGATTTGGGGCCCAAGGAAGTGCCAGAGCAAAGTTCGGAATGCTAACAGTTTATTCGTGCTGTACACCTGGAGCAGCAATACTTGGAGAGGTGGGGGCAAGGCAGCTGCATGGAGCAGAGACAAGGGGGGGACAATGCATGCCCATGGGAGGCAGGTGCAAGGCAGAAGCACAGGGCGAGGACAACAGTGTGAGCTATGCACACCCATAAAGAGGGAACACAAAGCAGGCAAAGCACACCCATTGGAGGCAGGGACACGAGAAGTAGGGCCAGGCACACCCACCCTTGGCAAGGCCACCGAGTTGGGGGTGGCATGGGAAAAACCCCACCTGCAGCCACGGACGGAGGGATGGGGGGGCATAGACAGGTGCGGACGTGGGGCGCATCCTCACGGCTGCTCGATATTCTCACCTTCAAGTCCTAGGAAAGGAAATGCGGTCACAAACACTCCTCACAAAAAACAAGTTGCCATCCTGCAGGAAGTTCAGAATTCTGGGAGAATCCAGTGCACCTAGAACAAAACAGCACCAAAACTATCAGTTAAAAAAAAGGCTGTGTGTTTTAAAACCCTCCTGTCACCCCTGAACACCCCCTAGGAAACTGCCGACGTAAAAAAAAAAAAAAAAAAAAAAAAACCCACCAAAACCCAAGCTGCAGCCCAGGGCACTCTCTCCTGTGGGTGCCGCTGGACCCTGCCCAGTCCCACAGCTCTCGCCTCGCCCAGAAGGAGCTCCCTGGGCAGAGCCCGGGGCTCATCTACTCCAGGGCCCCCCGCACCGAACCGGCACTTGGGCATCCTGGAGGACTGCGGGCCCATAGAGCGCAAGTTCGGAGGACCGAGGGGCACTTCTGGCATCATGGAGGACCGCGGGGAAGCGGCGGGAGCCTGCCGGAGCCCCGGAGGAGCCGGTGAGTCCCCCGTGAAACGAGTGCCGGCGGTGGCGGCGGCGCCGCCGTCTCGGGGCCGCATCCGCGTCGTTTCTCTCCGGAGCTGCGGCCGGTGCTTGGAGGGGGGCGGGGGGGGGCTGTGTATGGCGCCGCCATCTTCTGAAGGCTGAGGCTGCCCGCGGCGGGGATGGGGCCGCGCGGCCAGGAGGGGACAGGCCGCCGCCCCGCCGTGCAGAGCTGCGTTCCTTGCGTGTTTCGGCAGGAATCGCTGTTGAGTCCGTCTCGCTCTCGAATCCGTCTCGCTCTCCACGGCTTCCGGGCAGTTTCTCCGCCCGCCCTGCCGGTCCGCGGTTAGGCCGGCACGGAGCACCGGTGACGGGACCTGCGTGCGTGCGTGCGTGCGTGAGGGGCTCTTGCGAGAAGAGCCTCACAATAAGCAGGCTCAGCTCCGGGGCGGCACTAGTAAATGGCGTGGTCCTCGGGCGCCGTTAATTCGTGCCACGCGTTTGAGCTGGAATTTGAGAGAATAGTCTGTTATTTAAATGGCCCGATTGAAGAGTTGACTGGTACAAAAAGCCGGTGAACGAACGGCTCACAGCCAGCGAGCGCTCCGTGTACCGCTGCTGAAGGGAGCAGGAGCAAAGCGCAGGCACCCGACTGACACAAGAGGAAAAGGTTCATTACCGTTGGAAATCACGGTTTCGGATTGTGAATTAGGACTCAAATTAGGGGCACGTTCACGACGACCGTTACCCTAAACTGCTCCCAATTGGTATTCTATTTCTGCTTCCCAAGGAGAAAATTTTCACCTGATGGTGCTGCGGGGGTATCTTTAATGCATCAGTTTAAGATGGCTAGTATTGTTAAACGGGCATTCATGATGCCCAGTTAGCGTTCGATCTGTTTCTAAAATGAAATCTAAGTTTTTGTTCGTCGGATTTAATGGGCGTCGGTTTTTTCTTTTAGCTCTACTTGGAAGGAATTGGTACCCGTCCCCTCCTCCCCCCCCCAACGGCTATGTTTAAATTTTGGCAGTCGTGACTCCCTGTTGGTTTTCTAATTTTCCTTTTATTTTAAATCTAAATCTTTTAGCGTTATGTTAGTTCACCACCGCCCGGGAATTCTTTTAGTACCTACGTTTAAACGTAGCCGTTATTGAACGATTCCTTTTTTTATTTCTCTTTATCTAAAAATCTAAAGCTTCGATTACTCTTTTGGTTCTAAGCAGGAGTCACTGTTGCCTCCCAGCTTGCTTACAGCGGTGTGATCGTTTAAGCGTTAGAGCCTCCCAATTAGTTTCCAGTTCAATTGGTTTAGCAGTGGTTATGTTTAAATGGAGCTGTTAACGACTCCCAATTAGTTTTCTGTCTTTATCACTTCAAGAGGGTCTCTAAACTATTCATTTTTTGAATTGCAATACGGACCGGGAATCATTACTGCCTGGTTCATTAAGTAACATCTGCCACTAAATTTAGTCATTACTCAACCCTAGGTAATATTTCTTCTCTTTAGGCGCGCTCTAATATTTTGTGACTTTACCACGAAGTGGATTAACTAGGACGCGTGATTTTTTTCTTTTCCTGTTAGAGTTGTTTCGCTACAGCTATTACTTCCAGTTAGTGCTCTGTTGTTGATATTCTGCTGCTTGCCCTTTGATTACATCAATGGGGAGTAAGTACTGTCTGCAAAGCGGGAAGCAATAGCTAGAGCGGACGACGGGCAGTATTTGCTCCCAAAGACTATTCTGGTTACTGTGACGGACATTTTTATTTTAAACGTTTTGACGTAAACGAGCGGTAAAAATTAAACTAATAGAAACTGACCACTTTGGAATTCCCCAGGAAAAACCACCGGAGCGCCTCGACGCGACCGGAGCCAGGACGCCTGCCGCGGTCCACTTGGGACGCTCGACGGTTTTGCACTCCGCCTCCAAAGTTTGAAGCTCCGCGGAGCGCAACCTCCCCGAGCGGCGACTCGGCCTGTAGCCACCGCCCGCTCTTCTCTCCGGCTCCGCCACCCGTTTTTCCAGAGCAGCCCAAAATCCCGGGGAAGCGAACCCGCGCACAGCAGATACGCCGCGACACCAAACCTCCGGCTGTCCAGCTGCGCCGCCCCCGACCGTCGCTGCTGCGCCAACGGGAGCCTCCGGCCGACGCAGTGCCGAGCGCCCACGACCCTGTCGGCCGCCGGCTCTGCCAGCAGCGCGGTCCGGCGAAATCCGCGACGCTGCCGGGTCTGCGGCGAGTCCGGGGCGTGTTTTTTTAGCGAAGGAAAAGGCCATCTCAAGTCTCAAGTCCGACCTGCAAGGAAAAAGAAAGCCCGCGTAACAAGGCTAGACCCGTTCCTGTCTGTTGCAGAACTTGTACCAGCGCTACATTCTGGACGGGACCGAATGACAAAGCCGAATGACAGCCTGCAAGAATCCTCCTCTCAGAGCTCTCTGGTTGCAAAGGGAATATTGTAGATCACCAGCAGTTGTAAGACACTGAGACTCCTACTTTTCTCCATCTGCCTCCCTCAACAGAAATAAGTCCCAAAGGACAGAAAACCCCAGGATAGGGTTGAAACCAAACCGAACCCAAACCAAAAACCAAAACCAAGGAAAAACCGTCGGGGAAAAGAACCCCAAAGCATCAGGAACTGTACCAAGCACCTTAAGTAACACTGAAGCGACTCGAACCAAAACAAGTGACAAGGCACCTCAGGAGAGGTGCCAGGAAAGACAAATGAGTCCACACAGAGCAACGCCCGTGTCCTTCTGAGAGGACTAGGCAGGTGAGAGAAGGCCCTTTGAAGGCCTGTGGTTCTGAGAAGGCCACTTGTCACGCAGATTGATTCTGGTGCCTGGATGGGAAATGGAGGGGACTGAGGGGCACACGAAGGGGAGGGAGGAACTCGGACAGCTTACGGAGATGCCTGCGGTGCAAAGCCAAAAAGACGGCTGCAGGATGGCTCGGCGTCGGTGCCATCGACCCCCCCCAAAAGATGCTGTGACCCCACTTGGGGACGACAACCTCTGGCCCCGGCGCCCCCGGGGCCGGGCAGAGGCAGCAGCGCTCGGCGTAGCTGGTGGCAGGGGGCCCGACGGGGTGGAACGCGTCCCGGCAGGGCCTGGCCAGGCCCAGGAGCACATCTGGTCCTCGCTGAGGGGCTGGAGCCGATGGGGGCCTGAGGAGTACAGGGGTGGCCTGGTGTCCCCGGCCGCAGCTCTTCCCTGCCGCAGCCGCCTGCGCTCCTGTCCGCGCCCGAAGCCCCATGCCCGCAGAGGCAGCTGGGTCTGGAGCTGCCAGCGCCAGCAGCCCCAGAGCAGAATGAGCTCCCTGAGCAGAGGCCGAGGCTCATATACCCCAGGCCCCGCCCCCGGGCAAGTGGTGGGGATGGGACACAAGGGGGGGCGGGGCCGGTGAGGGGGGGGGGGGGGCAGCAAGGCACACCAACGGGAGGGTGGGGCATGGGGCAAAAAAGTCACGCCCGGGGGGGGCGGTGCTGGGGTGGGGTGCAGAATAACAAAGGCAAACCCGGGAAGGGGAGGGGGTGGGGGCCGGGCAGGGCACGGCCACTGTCGGCGAGGCCATGGGGGGGGGGGCGGTGCTGGGGCGAGGTGCAAAGCAGCAAGGCACTCCCACGGGGGGAGCGGTGCCGAGGCGGGGCGCGGGGAAGCAGGGCACGCCCACGGGGGGGGCGGTGCCGGGGCAGAAAAGGCACACCCGGGGGGGGGGGGTCGGGGGGGGGGGCAAGCAGGGCACGCCTACAGTGGCCAGTGCCGAAGAACAGCAGCAAGGCACGCTCACGGCGGGGGGGAGGCGCCGGGGAGATTTGGGGCCAGGCACACCCACCCTTAGCAAGGCCACCGAGTTGGGGGTGGCATGGGAAAAACCCCACCTGAAGGCAGAGACAGGGGTATGGGGGGGGCATAGCCGGATGCATACGTGGGGCGCATCCTCACGGCTGCTCGATAGTCTCACCTTCAAGTCCTAGGAAGGGAAATGCGGTCACAAACACTCCTCACAAAAAACAAGTTGCCATCCTGCAGGAAGTTCAGAATTCCGGGAAAATCCAGTGCACCTAGAACAAAACAGCACCAAAACTATCAGTTAAAAAAAAGGCTGTGTGTTTTAAAACCCTCCTGTCACCCCTGAACACCCCCTAGGAAACTGCCGACGTAAAGAAAAAAAAAAAAAAAAAAAAAAAAACACAACCAAAAAAACCCCAAAACCCAAGCTGCATCCCAGGGCGCTCTCTCCTGTGGGTGCCGCTGGACCCTGCCCAGTCCCACAGCTCTCGCCTCGCCCAGAAGGAGCTCCCTGGGCAGAGCCCGGGGCTCATCTACTCCAGGGCCCCCCGCACCGAACCGGCACTTGGGCATCCTGGAGGACTGCGGGCCCATAGAGCGCAAGTTCGGAGGACTGAGGGGCACTTCCGGCATCATGGAGGACCGCGGGGAAGCGGCGGGAGCCTGCGGAGCCCCGGAGGAGCCGGTGAGTCCCCCGCGAAACGAGTGCCGACGGCGGCCGCGGTGGCGGCGCCGCTGTCTCGGGGCCGCATCCGCGTCGTTTCTCTCCGGAGCTGCGGCCGGTGCTTGGAGGGGGGCGGGGGGGGGCTGTGTATGGCGCCGCCATCTTCTGAAGGCTGAGGCTGCCCGCGGCGGGGATGGGGCCGCGCGGCCAGGAGGGGACAGGCCGCCGCCCCGCCGTGCAGAGCTGCGTTCCTTGCGTGTTTCGGCAGGAATCGCTGTTGAATCCGTCTCGCTCTCGAATCCGTCTCGCTCTCCACGGCTTCCGGGCAGTTTCTCCGCCCGCCCTGCCGGTCCGCGGTTAGGCCGGCGCGGAGCACCGGTGACGGGACCTGCGTGCGTGCGTGCGTGCGTGCGTGCGTGAGGGGCTCTTGCGAGAAGAGCCTCACAATAAGCAGGCTCAGCTCCGGGGCGGCACTAGTAAATGGCATGGTCCTCGGGCGCCGTTAATTCGTGCCACGCGTTTGAGCTGGAATTTGAGAGAATAGTCTGTTATTTAAATGGCCCGATTGAAGAGTTGACTGGTACAAAAAGCCGGTGAACGAACGGCTCACAGCCAGCGAGCGCTCCGTGTACCGCTGCTGAAGGGAGCAGGAGCAAAGCGCAGGCACCCGACTGACACAAGAGGAAAAGGTTCATTACCGTTGGAAATCACGGTTTCGGATTGTGAATTAGGACTCAAATTAGGGGCACGTTCACGACGACCGTTACCCTAAACTGCTCCCAATTGGTATTCTATTTCTGCTTCCCAAGGAGAAAATTTTCACCTGATGGTGCTGCGGGGGTATCTTTAATGCATCAGTTTAAGATGGCTAGTATTGTTAAACGGGCATTCATGATGCCCAGTTAGCGTTCGATCTGTTTCTAAAATGAAATCTAAGTTTTTGTTCGTCGGATTTAATGGGCGTCGGTTTTTTCTTTTAGCTCTACTTGGAAGGAATTGGTACCCGTCCCCTCCTCCCCCCCCCAACGGCTATGTTTAAATTTTGGCAGTCGTGACTCCCTGTTGGTTTTCTAATCTTCCTTTTATTTTAAATCTAAATCTTTTAGCGTTATGTTAGTTCACCACCGCCCGGGAATTCTTTTAGTACCTACGTTTAAACGTAGCCGTTATTGAACGATTCCTTTTTTTATTTCTCTTTATCTAAAAATCTAAAGCTTCGATTACTCTTTTGGTTCTAAGCAGGAGTCACTGTTGCCTCCCAGCTTGCTTACAGCGGTGTGCTCGTTTAAGCGTTAGAGCCTCCCAATTAGTTTCCAGTTCAATTGGTTTAGCAGTGGTTATGTTTAAATGGAGCTGTTAACGACTCCCAATTAGTTTTCTGTCTTTATCACTTCAAGAGGGTCTCTAAACTATTCATTTTTTGAATTGCAATACGGACCGGGAATCATTACTGCCTGGTTCATTAAGTAACATCTGCCACTAAATTTAGTCATTACTCAACCCTAGGTAATATTTCTTCTCTTTAGGCGCGCTCTAATATTTTGTGACTTTACCACGAAGTGGATTAACTAGGACGCGTGATTTTTTTCTTTTCCTGTTAGAGTTGTTTCGCTACAGCTATTACTTCCAGTTAGTGCTCTGTTGTTGACATTCTGCTGCTTGCCCTTTGATTACATCAATGGGGAGTAAGTACTGTCTGCAAAGCGGGAAGCAATAGCTAGAGCGGACGACGGGCAGTATTTGCTCCCAAAGACTATTCTGGTTACTGTGACGGACATTTTTATTTTAAACGTTTTGACGTAAACGAGCGGTAAAAATTAAACTAATAGAAACCGACCACTTTGGAATTCCCCAGGAAAAACCACCGGAGCGCCTCGACGCGACCGGAGCCAGGACGCCTGCCGCGGTCCACTTGGGACGCTCGACGGTTTTGCACTCCGTCTCCAAAGTTTGAAGCTCATATACCCCAGGCCCCGCCCCCGGGCAAGTGGTGGGGATGGGACACAAGGGGGGGCGGTGCCGGGGGGGGGTGGGGGGGGGGGGTGGGCAGCAAGGCACACCAACGGGAGGGTGGGGCATGGGGCAAAAAAGTCATGCCCGGGGGGGGCGGTGCTGGGGTGGGGTGCAGAATAACAAAGGCAAACCCGGGAAGGGGAAGGGGGTGGGGGCCGGGCAGGGCACGGCCACTGTCGGGGAGGCCATGGGGGGGGCGGTGCTGGGGCGAGGTGCAAAGCAGCAAGGCCGGTGCTGGGGCGAGGTGCAAAGCAGCAAGGCACTCCCACGGGGGGAGCGGTGCCGGGGCGGGGCACGGGGAAGCAGGGCACGCCCACGGGGGGGCGGTGATGGGGCGGGGTGCAGAAAAGCAAGGCACACCCACCGGGGGGGGGGGATCAGTGCCGGGGCGGGGCGAGGGGAAGCAGGGTACGCCCACGGGGGGGCGGTGCCGGGGCAGAAAAGGCTCACCCGGGGGGGGGTCGGGGGGGGGGGCAAGCAGGGCACGCCTACAGTGGCCAGTGCCGAAGAACAGCAGCAAGGCACGCTCACGGCGGGGGGGAGGCGCCGGGTGGATTTGGGGCCAGGCACACCCACCCTTAGCAAGGCCACCGAGTTGGGGGTGGCATGGGAAAAACCCCACCTGAAGGCAGAGACAGGGGTATGGGGGGGCATAGACAGGTGCAGACGTGGTGCACATCCTCACGGCTGCTCGATAGTCTCACCTTCAAGTCCTAGGAAGGGAAATGCGGTCACAAACACTCCTCACAAAAAACAAGTTGCCATCCTGCAGGAAGTTCAGAATTCCGGGAAAATCCAGTGCACCTAGAACAAAACAGCACCAAAACTATCAGTTAAAAAAAAGGCTGTGTGTTTTAAAACCCTCCTGTCACCCCTGAACACCCCCTAGGAAACTGCTGACATAAAAACAAGAAAAAAAAAAAAACCCAAGCTTCATCCCAGGGCACTTTCTACTGTGGGTGCTGCTGGACCCTGCCTAGTCCCAGAGTTCTTGCTTCACACATAAGAAGGAGCTTCCTGGGAGAGCTCAGGGCTCATCTACCCCAGGCCCCAACCACCACCCTTCCCACAATCATAGGCAACTGGGTAAACTGAGACACGGAGAGAGGGGACCTAGAAATGCCAGTTTCACAAGCAATGAGGAAGAATGAAATCAGAGCTGGTGGGGTGCCAGAAAGGAAACGACATAGAAAGGAAAGGTAGAAGGTGACACTTTACAGGGCAATGCTAGCAAAAGAGCAAAAAGCTTTGGGGAACTAGACAGCCTGAAAGGCAGACAGAGGCAGGGACAGGCAAGGAGGCAGGCAGAGATCCAGAGAACCAGGGCAGGGATGGCCCTGGACACACACGAGGGGACACGTGGCTCCTGGTGACAACGGCAGACCTTCACCGCCCCGAGGCTTTTCTCTCTGTCTCTGCCCCTTCCTCCTCCACAGTGCCAGCTGCCTGACCTTAGGAGCAGGCGGTGGGTGACTCAATGCACTTCTCTCACGAGGTTTCCTGGACATGCAGCAGCTCACACGTGTGCAGCCAACAGAGGCGCCAAGGTCCTGGTGCTGTGTTATGGTGGCATTCTCTGTTGTGGATGGGTGGGAGGGATCATTCCTTGCCACAGGGACCAGCTGGAGACAGTTGCCTGTGGAAGCCCCTTGGTTTGACTCCTCAGCCACCTCCTGCAGGCAGGCATGCCCAGCCAGCCCCCTTCCTAGCCCAAAGCAGGGCGAGCCCCATCATTAGCCTCACTGGCCACACCTGCCCCAGCTGGAGCCCATCAGGAACAGGGGCCTGGGCAAAGCCCCACAGCACATGGCCCCCTCCCCGGCACCTGCCCACAGCCACGAGCTCTGCACCCAGGGGCTTGAATACCATCCAGGGGCACAGAGGAGGCAGGAAAAGTTTACTCACCTCTGCCCAGAACAAATCCTGGCACTTAGCTGGCTACAAGGCTCGATGTGCAAACACAACAAACGCAGCAGGAGAGAAGGGAAAAAGCAGGAGGAAGGTAGAGAAGAGGTGGGGGACAGGCAGCCAGTAAACGGGATGCTGCAAACAGGGGAGGGACAGGGAGCAGGACAGTAGCATAGAGAGAGGAGTACTGGGACACTGAGCAAAAAACCCAGGGAGAGATGGAGGAATACATAAGAGCGAGGAGGAGCAGGAGAGAGAGGCCAAAGGGACCAGCAGGACCACAAGGCAGGGACAAGACGAGGGACAGGGAAATATTGTAAAGCAATAGGGGAAAAGAAACAGAGGCAAGAACTAACACATAGGGTCAGGAAGACAAAAAGAGGGAGCCTTACAAAGACAATGTAAAAAGTGACACCATTTCCACCCCCATCTTGACTTCCACATTTTCCCTGACTTCGCACCCCACCTCAGCCTCCACTTTCTTCCAGCCCTGCCTCTCCCCCTGGCTTGAGGGGAAGCCCCAGTGCAGTCAGGAAGGTGTTAGGCTGTCCATCAGGCTCCCACAGCAAAGGGGCCAGGACAGAAAGCCATTGCTGGCCCTCCCCATCCCTGGGCAGCCCTTTCCCAGGCAGCAGAAGGAGCGGCAGGCAGGGCAGCAGAGGTGGACTGGGACACACACAGGAGAACGTGTGACTCACCCCAGCTCCTGGCACCAGCTCAGATCTTCAGCACCCCAACACTTTTCTCTCAACTCCCCTCCACTGCCAGGCTGGCCAGCAGCTCACACACACAGCCGATGCAGGCACCAAGCTGCCAGCAACGTGTGCTGGTGGTCTGCTCCATCATGGACAGCTCAGGGGGATCCTTCCTTACCACAGGGACCAGCCATTCCATTCTGGAGGTACCTCCAGCTACCTCCTCAACCAGTTCCCCTTTATCAGCTCCCTCAGGCAGCCCCTTTATAGCCCACAGGAGGGCCGGCCCTGTTATTAGCCCCACTGGCCACACCTGGAGCCCATCAGGAACAGGGGCCACAGGCAAGAACAAGCACCCAGGGACAAGGAGCTCTGAAGAGGGAGATGTAGGAAGAAAATGTAAAAAGCAATACTGCTTTTCCACTCTCCCACCCACCCCTGCCCTTGGGAAAGCCTGATGGAAACCATGAGACTTCAGGGTGTCCCTGCTGGGTGCCCCTCATTCCCCCTGATATCTACTGGTGATGGCATTTTGGGCCCAAGGAAGTGCCAGAGTGATGTTTGGAATGCAAACAGTTTATTTAAAACAATTTGCGCCTGGAGCAGCAGTTCTTGTAGTGGTGGGGGCAAGGCAGGTGCATGGAGCAGGGACAAGGGGGGGGGACACAAAACATGGTAATGGGAGGCAGGTGCAAGGCACACCCATGGGGGGGGGGGGCGGGGGGGGGGGGGGAGGAAGGCAGGTGCACAGGGGGAGGATAGGGTGTGAGCTATGCACACCCATAAAGTGGGTACAAAAATCTGTCAGGGATAACCTGATTGAGGAAGATGAAGTTGACCTTGACAGCATTCCAGTATACCCTTGAAAAGACGGAAGAAGTGGATGAAGAATGTTGTAAACAAGTTTGAGGAAGTTATAAGAGACTGAGCAAGAAGAGACTGAGCAAGTAATACCACAGAGCAGAAACTTGGCAAGAGAACAGTAGGTACAGTGAGAAATACAGTAGGAGCTCCAGCCAATCATTATGTGAATGGAGGTGAATGGACAAAGCTATTGAGCGAATCATTTTAGCAGCCTTAGTGCATGAACAGGTGGACAGATAAGAAAGGTTATAAAAGGGTACGCTTTTTCTGCTGCACCATCTCAGCCATCTTGGTTTTTGCAACTTAATAAAGAGTGCCTTCTTACATATACTCTTGTCGTTGTCCATCCCTACCATGAAAAAAAGCAGGCAAGGCAGGCCCATGGGAGGCAGGGACATGACAAGTAGGGCCAGGCACACACACGGGAGTCAAGGCCACAAAGATCGGGGTGGCATGGGAAAAACCCCACCTGAAGGCAGAGACAGGGGTATGGGGGGGCATAGACAGGTGCAGATGTGGTGCACATCCTCATGCTACTCGATAATCTCACCTTCAGTCCTAGGAAAGGAAATGGGATCACAAACCCTTGTCACAAAAAACAAGTTGCCATCCTGCAGGAAGTTCAGAATTCCAGGAAAATCCAGTGCACCTATGTCTTGGTTTGAGAGACAGGTGTCTGTGGAGGAAGGCAGGAGCCTCCCTTGAAATGGAAAGTGCAACCCCCTTCCCTCCAAATTATTATAATTTTGAAATTAACGGGCGTTCAGGCAAAGATATGGGGAATAGGAATAACAGTTCTTTACTAATATATATATATATAAAACACAAGGCAGGGAAAAAACAAACAACCCACTGGTTTACACTGACAGAGTCAGGAATACAACCTGACACCCTGTTAGGGTGGCAGTAGCAGTCCGATAAGATGCTGGCTGCAGTCCTCCTGAAGCGATGGATGTAGTTCTGTGGAAGCAGCAATCAGGTAAAAGAGTCTGGTCTTCCTCCGAAGGTCCAGTGGTAGGTAGGTAGCTCTTGTCCTCTGGAACTCCAGTGGGGGGAAAAGCTCCTCTGGGAATCCACTGGAAGAAGGCTGCTAGGGTGTTCAAAATCTCTGTTTTTATTTGGCATGGACTGCTTGGCTCCTTCCCCCCCGCCCCCCCCCCCCCCCCCCCCCCGGGCGGAGCATCTCACAATGGGATGGGGAGTCGTGAGGCAGTTCCTTGATGGGCCATTAACAGGAGATAGTCCAGGAGCGAGTTATCGATGAGTCAGGCGATAAGGCATTGTTGTGCCCAGTAACAGGAGATAGTCCGGGGGGGGGGGAGGCAGAGAGCACCGCCCCACCTGGTCTCAACAGCTCCTGAAGATGGTAATAGAATATTTTTTTCTTTTGGCACATTTTGCACTGTAACCCAGGACAACCTAGAACAAAACCACAGCAAAACTGTCAGTTAAAAAAGCTGTGTGTTTTAGAACCCTCTCATCACCCCTTAACACTCCGTATGAAACTGCTGACAAATAATAATAAAAAAAAGCCCAAGCTGCATCCCAGGGCTCTCTCTACTGTGGGTGCTGCTGGAGCTTGCCCAATCCCACAGCTCTCACCTCGCACAGAAGGAGCTCCCTGGGCAGAGCCCGGGGCTCATCTACTCCAGGCCCCGCCCACTGCCTTTCCAAACATCCCCCGGGGAAGGGGCCGCCGCGGGGCACAAAGGTGAGAGCGTCCGGTGCGTAGCCCACTCACTGTAGGCGGTAGCAGGAGAGAGCGCGGCAGCGCGCACCCGGAGCTGCAGTACCGTCTTTTGGTCACAGGGTGGCAGCAGGGTGCGCGGCAGCGCCGCCGGGGCTGCATAACCGCTTTTCGGTCACAGGGTGGCAGCAGGGAGCGCGGCAGCGCCTTCGGGACTGCAGTACTGCTTTTTGGTCACAGGGTGGCAGCAGAGAGCGCCACAAATCGGTGTCACCGCACACGCGCGTGTACCACGCCCCAGTACCCAACCCTAGTCAAATCGTGGTAGCAGAGAGCGCCGCAGGGGGCCGCCAGCGCGCATGCGCGTACCCCGGCCTGCAGTACCGCACACCCCCCACGCGCAGGCAGCACAAAGCGCCGTTTCACGCAGCACCCCCGTGCGGTCACAGCGGCGCAGCAGCACCTGCGTCTTTCTCTGACACTGGGGGTACAGGGGGACCCGGAGAGGGGTGGGGGATGACCGACACCAACGGCTCTCCCCGGCATAACCCACAGACGAGCACTCACCTGCCACAGCCCACGAGACAGAATCCATGCTCGATGCCTGCCCCCCGCCAGATCATCGACGCCGGCTGCCGCACAAGCAGAGGGGTGGCAGGGCGTCCGCCAAAGGACGGTGCCATGGCTCTTGCTCGCACTCGGCTCTGCCACGTTCCCCGTCTCGGACCACGCCCGGACGGGCTCCCCAGAGCAACAACTGCCCCTTTACCCACCGGACAGCCGTGGCAGAAAGCTTGGACAGAGACAGAGCTGGCCCCGTGGGGCGAGAGCGCTGAGCCACCGGCAGGCAAACCTGGGGGGGGGGGGGGGGGGGGGGGGCGAGCTGCTGCGCAGCACCGGACACTCACAGCAAGACATCGGGAAACAAAAGGCCCCAGCCATAGTTCAGCATATTAGAAGAACAACACAGAAGCAAGGAGAGGAATTCAATAGAACGAGGGACAGGAGAGCAGTCGAACTGAAGGAGACCAGCCCGAAATACAGACACATCCTCTACAAACCAGAGTGATTTGAATACTTAACACTCCATAGAAAGACAAACAGATACGATTTCCAACCCCTTCTTAGCAGAAAAGCAACTGCTCTTGCTCATGTTTGATGCCCTTCCTTAGAGCGCTGCTGCAGAACAAGGCTGTACACCCCCATCTAGATCTATGCTTACACCTGTCTCCAAAATACACAGTTGTTATTTGACTCTGCTCCTGCCCCACCTTGTTCTATCATGTCACATGATTAGAAACCAAGTACTTCAGAGCGCTCTGTCAAAACACAGGGAAGAAACTCAGTAACATGCAGCTGCCTCTGGCTTGGAAAGAGTTAGAGAAACCGCTGACCGCTTAAGTACACCTCATACATTACATGCTGTACTGATTCGGCAGCGAGTTTAAACCGCGTTAGTCATTCTGCCAATTATACAATTTTAACTTTCTCTAGAGTTTCATATATGACAGGAAAAGATCAGTGAAATAATAGATCCCCCACATGGTTTTACTCATTAAAAAGAAAAAAAAAAAAAAAAGAAATTCAAATCCCCAGGGCTGCAACAGGTAAGGCCACCGAACAGGACTGGCAGATGCACTAAGGCTTCTGGCTGTACCAAAGCACGCAGAGGAACATTTTTTAATCGTATCTCGAACGTTGCAACCAAGAATGTAAAGACCAGCGACGCCATCCACTTTTGGAACACTTGCTGTGCTTCAGTCTTTGGAAACAAATTGACTTTGCTGTTGTTTTGTTTTTCAAAAGAGGGCAAAAAGTCTCACTGCTCATGACTTCTACAGCCAAGCACACAGAGTCCGACAGGCAGTTCGTACAACGCAATTTCTTTGAAGGAGAAAGATTTCCATTCCAGGAAAATCCCTTTTCCAACTGAAATCAAAGTTACGCACTGCAGGACAACGGTCCCTGGTCCCTCAGCTTCGCTTCCAGAGGGCTGGGGATCCGCGTCCATCCTCAGCAGAAACCACATCAACTAACCTGATTACTCCTGCAGTTGCCACATTCCTCCTCATCGCCTACAGAAAAAAAAAAAAAAAAAACACACACACCGCTGACAGTGGTAGCTGTCACACGGGTCACCACAGACCTCCTCGAAACACCCTCCTCCTCAAAAGGAACGTGGTCTTCCGCTCAACTGCTCCGCACCGATTCCCGTGTTGGACGCTGCAGCTGTCATCGCTTGCGGCCCCCCTAAGGTAGCAACAGACAGAGAAATACCGTCACGCTTGGGAGAAATCACCAGCCCCACGCTCCTCCTTGCTGCTCCTTAGCTCACCACCTCAAAAGCTCACCCAACTCCAAAGGCAGCTGCGTAACACCTGCACAAACGCACAGAAACGCTTGACCGAGCTGCCGCAGGATGCTCCGCTCTTGGACGCCGGCCCGGCTGACAACCGCCTCGCCTCCTCAGGCCGCTGGTCGGCGTGCAGCTTCGCCCCTCCGAGGCTACGTGCGTGACCTGCGAAAGCCAAAACAAAAGGCACGTGCTGAGATACCGCCCGAAACCACAGCCTGCCCGTGCCCATTCCCCTCTCCTCCTCCTCTACCTCGGCCGCCCACCCACCCTACCTCTGCCAGCTGCCGCGTTGAGGCTCCGGTACCACCTGTAAAACACAACCCATAAGGGATGCTTATAAACTTCACAAACGACACAACGCCTGAAAAGTAACTTCTCTGCTGCAGCCCACCAGTCCCAGCTCACCTCGCCCCAGCCACCCGCAGTGCCGATACCCTGCTTCGCTCGCTACTTCGTGCCTTTGGAATACAACAAACCTACCAAGACCTGTCAGCTGCTCACACAGCCATCGGCCGCATCTGCCCGCTGACACTGCGTGCCAACCCACCTTCTTATGGCCGCTCCCCCGCCCCTCCTCTAACCCTTTGGTGCACGGCTCGTCTCACTGCATCTGAGAACGGCATCAAACGAGTCACCCGGCTGCGGAGCAACAGCTTAACGGTTCCGGAGATCTCCTTTCCATGTAGGAATACCCTCTAGACTCCAACAACAGCCAGCCAGCCATCACAGAAAACCAAAGCCAAAGCAACACCTGGCCCTACGCGTACGACCCTTAGCACCTTCCACCCCGGAAGTCAAATGCCACAGCCCCTGACGAAAAGATACGGCCGCGGCCGCAACCGCAATGGTGGACGCGCGAGAAGCCGGGCCCCAAGACCCAACATCCACAGGACGCGGAGAAGTCGTCGTCCCAGAAGAGGGCTCCGTGAGAACAGACCGCTCGACAGCGGATACCCCAGCGCATCCTGGACCACTCGTCACCTTCTCGGACACGAGACGTGCTGGACAGATCTGTGTGTGGAGCTTCTCGCGCGAGACGGGGAGCGCTCGGTCGGCGGTACCCTGGTGAGTCGAGGAGCACGAGACCCTCGGTGCGGCTACCGATGCGCCCGCCTACCGCAAAAGAATAAACCTCCGGAGCATCGAGACCTCATTAATGTGCAGTATAGCGCACACGGAACAAGCACCACCGACCGCCTCCTTACCACTGAACCCCTCAAGGAATCACAGCGGCGGTCAGCTGACGGAAAAACCACGGCGGCTGAAAGATCTAACACAGGCACCTTACAACCACAGAAACCGGTGCTAAACACACAACAGGTGAAAAACTACACGGAAACGTAACTGCTGTGACCGGCACTACGACACGTCTCATCAGGCGCGTCATGAAAAAGTCAGAAACGGAGTAATGGGAAGGCTCGCGTGCCCGGGCCTACGACAGAAGACAGACCCTGGCTGGAGACTGTTACCAGCGCAAAGAACGCAGACCCTCTTCTCTGAGAAGTTCTGGGGAAGATGCCTTCTCGAGAAACTCTCAAGCTCCGTATACAGGCGAGTACAAGATGCTCACCCTAACCCTCGCTGGACAATTTCACCATCAGTCCTATTAAGAGAGAAAAAAGAGCATAGATCAAGACATCAGCAACTTACACAGCACACAGTAAAAACGGTGGGGAAAAAAAACAAGGTTCCATCTCCCATAGTCAGGAATTCCAGAAAAATGCAATGCATCTAAAATTTAAAAAAAAAAAATGGCAGGCTATTAAACCATTTTGCCACCCCCAAACCCTCAGCGGAAAACCGCCAGCCTGAAACAACAAAAACAACTGCATAAAAGGGTACTTCCTACTATGCCTACAGCCGAACCTCAGCCGGTCTCGAAACTCTTCCCTCACACCGACGCCTCCGCTTCTTGCCGTGAGCAAACCCCCGACGCCCGCGCAGCCCAGCCGGCTCCAAGAGCTGCCGCCAGCGACCAGACCAGCGGAGCGCCCGCACCGCAGCAGCCCCGGAGCAGAACGGGCTCCCTGTGCAGAGGCCAGGGCTCGTACACCCGGGGCCCTGCTCACCACCCTTCCTGCAATCCCCTGGGAAAGGGGCTGGGGCGACCCCCAGCAGACACAAGGGCAGCCGGAGGAGCAGCGGGGAGTTTCCTCACCTGCCTCCGTGTCACGGGGTACAAAGCACTGAGCAAAGACAGCGACCCGTACCGCAAAGGCCGACACCTGCTCTTCTACTGCAGGTATCTGCGGCACCAGCAACGTGACCGGGCAGGGAATTAAACTAACGGAACCGCTTTAACTGGGAGAATAAGGACACAAACCTGAGCCAGGTGCAGTCAGCAACATCCCCGGGGAGGAACCGGCAACCAAGTCCTCAGCGCTGCCCCTGGGAGACACAAAGAACGGCCAACTGTTGTCCACAGCGACGGCCACCCCTTTCCCCAGGCAGGAACCCCTCCTTCTGCAGGAGCTCCTGGAGACGCCCCCTCCTGCCCCAGACCATTGCCAACGGCACCCGTGCTTATGGGGCAATAAAGCACGTTCGCGGGTCAGCTTGCTGCTGCGAGGGCAGGGTCTGGGGTGGTCAGGGGCTACGGGACAGGTGCTGGAGCTGTGGGCAGCTGCATGGGGCGCGCAGGCCGGAGCACTTTTCCAGGGGGTGGGAAGGCCTCCAGGTGCCCGGAGGCAGCCATCTGCCCCTCTTCCTCCTTCCTCTCCACCAGCTCACAAAACCCCTGGGAGCTGCCCTGACGGGGCCCGACGTCTGCTGTCGGCACTCTCGGGCAGGCGTGCCCTAGCAGCACCATCCCCTGGGGCTGCGGCCCCATGACACAGAGCGGCCATCGCCATCAGCCTCGCTGGCTCCCTCCGGGGCTCCTCCGGCACCAGCCCGCAGCTGCAGCCATGGCCCCTTACCCCCGCTGTGTACCTGCTCCCCTGGACTCTCTGACCGCTGCTCAGCAAGTACAAAGGAGACAGAGCGAGGGTTTATTTGCAAACCCATCTAAGTGCGAGGAACACGCCTGCTCTGGGGCTCAGAGCCCGTCCACTCACCCTTCCCTGGGACCGCTCGGCAGTCCACGCTGGGGCAGCAGGTACGGAGAACGAAAACACAGCCATGGGGAGCTGGGCAGAGGAACAGAAAGAGAAAAATAAGGTGAGGGAGAGGAACTGAGGAGCAGAGAAAGAGAGGTACCGGGAAAAGAACAGAGAGGGGGAGACACAGATAAAGAAAGGACACAGAGTCCTGGTCTGTGGAAGGAAAACGGGGTCAGGGAGCCAGGCGGGTGAAAAGAGCACGCCCACCAGCCCTGTGCCCAGGGGGCAGCAGCGGCCTTTCCTCACGAGGAAGTGGCAGCGGGCACGGCGGCCCCATCCCACAGGCCCTGCAGCATCGCGCGGCCGTTACCGGCGGCGCCCGCCGGCAGGACAGCCTGCTGCTCGCCGGATGCAGCGCTGAGCATGGCGCCCGAGCCGGACGCCCGCAGGCAGCCATGCGGCCCTGGCAACGAGCCCACAGCTCGTGCGGCGGCTGTGGCGAGGGCTGGGCCGTGCCGCAGGAGCGGGGGGCCATCACTCGACCCCCGCAGCGCAGCACCTCCTCCCCTGGGCTCCCTCACAGCCCCTCGCCTGCTGTGAAGGGACTGCAAACGCAGCTGGGAGGGCAAAGGAGACTGCGAACGTTTCTTCAGTCACGCAGGTAGCGGATGCAGCGAGAGCGCCTGAGGCAGGGAACAGGATGGCGAGAGAAAGACAGGGACAGGGAGCCCGACAGGTGGAGAAAGAAGCAGCAGGGAGAGAAGAAGAGAGGCAGCAGATAGAGGGAGAAGGGAGCAGGGCAGAGACCGACAAAGGAGGACGGAGACGCAGGACAAAACTGGGACAGGCAGCACGACAGAGAGGAAGGAAAGAAGAACAGGGGCAGGAAGCTGGACCGAGACACATGGAGAAAGACAACAAAGAACAGGGCAGAGAGGGAGGATGAAACAACAGGGACAGGGAGCCAAGACAGCCAACGATGGAGGGAAGGGGCGGGGGTGGGGGGAACAACAACACGGTACAAACCACAGAGCTACACACTACAGGTGGAAGAATTAAAAAATAGAGCCGGGGAGCCAGAAAAAAAAAAAAAAAAGCTGGAGAGCAAAAAGTATAGTGATTCATACAAAAAGGGAGGGAATATTAAAATAGCGTCATCAGGGAGCCAGAGAAAGCGAGACGGAGAAAGGACAAAAGCAACAGGCTACAGGGCAGAGAGGGAGGAACTCATGAGCAGCAACAGAGCTCCGGCCAGAGAGAGACGGAAAAAAGTACAAGACTGCAGGGGCTGCAGGGCAGAGAAGGAAGAATTGACCAACAGGGACAGGGGACCAGACAGAGCGTGATCGAGAACAGAAAAAAACAGCAGCGGGCTACAGGGAAGAGGAATTCAAGAGCAGGGACTGGGAGCTGGACAAAGAGACAGAAAAAAAAAAAACAAACCACGAAACAGTGATGGGCTATGAGACAAATAAGGAGGAAAGAAAAAACAGCAGCAGGGAGCCAGACAGAAGAGACTGAGAAACACAGACAAATAGCTTGGGGGCTATGGGACAGAGAATGTGGAATGAAAAGGCAGAGAGAGGGAGCCAGACAGAGAGCAGGGGGAAAATCCAGACAGGCTACGGAGGGGCAGAAGAAGGAATTAAAATCTGGGGACAGAGAGCTGAACAGAGAGGGATGGCGACAGCAGGGAATAGCAGCGGGTGCAGGAGTAAGAGGGAGAAAATAATCGATAGGGACAGGGAGCTGGATACAGAGGGTCAGAGAAAGGTGAAAATAGGGGTAGGGTAGAGGGCAGAGAGTAAGAATTAAAAAATGGGGGCACTGAGACACAGAGATGGAGAAAAGAAAAAAGCAACAGGCTACACAGCAAAGGAGGAGGAATTAAAAAACACGGACAGGAAGTGCGAAAGTGAGAAGGGGCTGGGGGGGGGGGGTGGGCCGGGGACTCCAGGACACACGACTCCTGACAGGCAACAGGACAGAGAGGGAGGAATTAAAAGGGAGGGACTGGGAGCTGGGAGAGGGGGAGAAAGAAAAAGAATCACGGCACACTACAGGGCTGAGAAGGAAGAAACTGAACAACAGGGACAGGGAAACGGACAAAGAGAGCCCAACGAAAGAAAATGTGCCGATGGGCTACAGGACAGAGAGGGAGGAGTGAAACAACAGGGAGCCAGAGCCAGGCACAGAGAGATCAAGACAGAAAAAACAGCCAGGAGCAACGAGGCGGGGCAGGGGTGGGGGGAAGTTGCGAGGATCTGGAGCCAGACAGAGCAACAGCAAAAGAAAATGACAGCGACAAGCTCCAGGGAGGAGCGGGAGGAATGAAAAGACAGAGATGAGGGGCCGGACCCAGTGTGACACACGCAGGAAGCAGAGCAACAGCTGGAGGGCAGAAAGGGAAGAATTAAAACACAGGTACAGGGCGCCAGAGGTGGAGTGGGGAGACAGATAAAGGGGGAGAGGGCAGACAGAAAGACAGGCTACAGGGAGAAGCAGGAGGAATTAAAGAAATGGGATCCACAGCCGGACAGAGAGAAGGAGAAAGCAGCACAATCACCACAGGCTACAGGGCCCAGAAGGAAGAAACTGAAAAACAGGGAAGCGGGAGCCGTCCAGAGAGAGATATGAAGAAAGGGAAGATAGCGGGGAGCCGCCACACGGCAGCAAGGGAAGAATTAAAAAGATGGGGCAGGGAGACGGACAGGGAGCGATGGAGAAAGAAACAAAGCCCCTTGATGGGCTACAGGACAGAGAGGGAGCAACTGAAGACTCGGGGAAAAGGAGCAGGACAGAGAACGGAAAACCAGTGACGGGCCACAGGGCAGAGGGAGGAACCACATATGTGGGGAGAGGCAACTGGCCAGAGAGAGATGAGGACAGACAGATAACAGCAGTGGGCTACAGGGCTGAGAGAGAGAAACTGAAAAACGGGGACCAAGAGCCGGGAACAGGAGACACGCAGAAACACCAAATCGCAACAGGCCACAGGACAGAGAGGGAAGAAATAAACATCTGGGACCAGGAGCAACCTACAGAGAGACGTCGGGAAACGGAAGTTTCAAGAACAATGCATACGAGGCAGAGAGGAAGGCATTTTTAGAAGTGGGTCAAGACAGGGACAGGGAGCCCAACAGAGACAGAGAGAACAAGAAAGCAACAACGGGCTGCGAGACAGACAGGGAGGAATTGAAAAATCCCAGTAGGGAGAGACGGCAAAAGGAATGAAATCGCAACACGAACTTCGAAAGCGACAGGCTGCAGGGCAGAGAGGGAGGAATTTTAAAAAATCCGGATCTTGTGCTGGACCAAGAGAGACCGAGCAAATAAAAATGGTGAGGCCTAAAAGGGCACACAGGAAGGAATTAAACAACAGGGACAGAGAGCCAGACAGAGAAAAGTCCTGACAGGCTTCCAGAGAGAGAGGGGAATTTAAAATTAGAGACCAGGAGCTGGACAGAGAGAGACTGAGAAAGGGGAGGGGAAAAAAAAAAAAAAAAAAAAAAAAGACAGGGGCGGGCAAGGGGGAAATCACAGCACCATGTGAAAGACAGGGGGCCAGGGGAGGGATAGGGAGGGCCTGGGACACACAAGTGGGGCGATGGGGCCCCGAGGGCCCAGGACTCACCGCATCCCTTGTTCTCAGTGCTGCCAGGAGAATTTGCCCGTTCAGACGCTTCCTTCTCTTCCTCTCCTCCCTTCCTCTTCTGCAGCTCCGGTCACATGGTGGTTCTCCACCTAAAAGATTACATGGCTGTCTCAACTCTTGCGAGACAAGGCTTCCTAGACATGTAGCCTCGCTCGTTCATGCGTCACACGGCCGTACCACGCCGTGGGTTACGCACATGGACTCTCCGCTTGCCTGCGGCGGGAAGCAGCTGCCGGCCGGCCGGCCTCTGATTCCTTCTTCTTTACCTTTCTCTGGCCTCTCCAGCTTCAGCCGCAGCAGCTCCTGTCCACTGCCCACAGCCAGCAAGCGCTCCGCCCGCCCCTTTTTGCCCCCACGCCGCGACGAGAGCGAGGTCAGGCAGAGACAACCCAGGCAAGAACGAGGCGGGTGCAGACAACAGCATCCTCAGGGGAGGAAGGGACACCTGTGCCCTCAGTGCAGCCTCTGGGAGACAAGGAGAATCAGTGACCATTATGACCGTAGATCATCCCCGGCCAAATCGCCTCCTTCCACAGCAGCTTCTGGAGATGCCACTTTTTCCCTGCACTGCAGCTAATGGCATCCACGTTAAGGCAGAATCAAGTGCATCCGAGGGCCAGCTTGCTGCCATCACAACAGGATGACCTGGGGAGACAGGCTGCAGGGGAGGTGCTGGAGCTGGAGGCAGCTGCGCGGGGCCAGCGGGGCCGGGGAAGGCTCAAGGGGAGCTCTGGCGAGTTGGGAAGGCACCCGGCGCCTGGAGGGGCGTCCGCCTCCTTCCCCTCTTCCCTCCCACCAGCTCCCGGGAGCTCCCCGGGGCTGCCCGCCGCAGCACGGGCCTTGAGGCTTCCCGTCCCGCCACCCCCGGCGGCCAGCGGCCAGCAGAGACTCCCGCACCAGCCGAAGGAGCGAGCTCGCCTCACCGCCGGCCTCGCCCCTCACCCGCCGCCATGCTGCTCTCGCGCACCGCGCATGCGCGAGCCGCCGCCGGCGCGCCGGAAGGGCCACGTCCGGCGCGCGACCGCCGCGCGGCGCGTGCCCGGGGCGGCCCCGACACTGCAGCCCCGCGCGTTGCGCGCCGAGCGCCCACCGGCCCCGCGCCCCTGGGGCGGGAGGACACGCCCCCGGCGGGGCGGGAGCGGGGAAGGGGCGGGTCTGAGCTTGGGCTGGGGGCGAGGGGCAAGTCGGGGGGTGCAGGCGGCACCCGAGGGGCGGTGGGAGGGCTGTGCCGAGCATGGTGGGGCGGAGGGGGCACAAGGTCGGAGGGCAGGGGGTTCGGGGGCACGTCCCGCAAAAACCTCGCATGGGGCAACATCTCCATGGGAATCACTTGGGGGGGGGGGGGGGGGGACGGGACGGGACGACACGACGGACGACAGGGATGGGGGGGGCGGGGGCGGGCAGAACAGCGGGGAGGAGACCCTCTGGGCCCCGGACTCTCCCCACCGGACAGCCCCGGCTGCAGCACCCGCAGGTCCCCGCTGGAGACAGAGCCAGGAGCCTCCGGCCGCAGGGCTGGCGCCGCCGGGCGAGCACGCTGAACGGCCGGCAGGCAAACCTGGGCAGGGGGAGCTGCCGAGCAGCACCAGACACAACACGGCAGCTCAAGAACAAAAATCCCAAGTTATGTCTCAGCATATGAGAAAAGTAACACAGGAGAAAGCAGAAGAATTCAGTGAGAATGAGGGATAGGATAGCAGTTGAGCTAAAGGAGGTCAGCTCAAACTACAACACATCTGTTCAAAGCCAGAGCCATCGGTACGCTTAAAAAAAAATTTTTAAAAAAAAATCAATACTAAGACTCATCAATACAATTTTGAAAGCATTCTCAGCATAAAAGCAAACACCCTTGATAGTGCTGGAAAACGTCTCGTCCCTTTCTCACAGCACCCCTGGGGGGAGATACACACACCCCCCCCCCCGCCCGTGAGACCGCATGAAGACCTCGTACCATCCTCGGACTCACCACAACAGCTACAGCCCTTGCGCCACCGCCGCTGCTGCTGCACGTCTCGCTTGCTCAGTCAATAAATCTGCAGAGTGAAGTGTAAAACTCTAAATAAACATAACAAAGTCATGTTTAAAACGTTCTTTAAAGAAAGAACAAATCTCAGTCGTTCACTTTATACTGAAAAAGCACGTGGATGTTCATGTACATCCAACAAAAACGCTTACACTACCAAAGTATTTGATTTGATGTTTGCGTTAACTGCACTCACCCAGCTGCAAGCAGATACCATTAAATCACCTGTCTCCAAAATACACCGTTCCCATCCGACTGGGGGGTTTCTTGTGCATTACACCATTAGGAGGGACATCTGGGCAGCTGCACCGCCCAGGAGAGATGCCACCAAATGGCCAGGGAAATTCACCACCGAAAGCCAGACAGAAATAAAGTACTTTGGAGTGCTCCCTCCAAATATGGGGAAAACCACCCATAACATTCAGCAGCCTCTCTTTTTAAACACATAGAAGAAATACCAAATTGCTTAAACACCCTCTTCAATCGTACTCTGAAGCTCGCGGGCGGTTACAGTTTAAACAAGGCAAGTTCATTTGTATATTACACAACATGAACTGTTTGGGTTTTTTTCCTATCAGAAATGAAACTTATAAAAAATTAGTAAGATAAGAGATCCCCATACTATTTTACTTTGGGGGACACACACACACACGACACACACACGGACGGGACGATGACGGACAGGGATGACGACACAATGCAGAAATCAACTACCCAGTTCTGCAATGCTTAAGGCTACCAAACAGGACTGGAAGATTTGCCAGAAAGAGGTGGGGGGAAAAAAACCACCAAACAAGCAAAAAACCCCAAACAATAAAACAAAACAACATAACACAAAAAAAACCCCAACCCACGACCTTGATTGCTCTTAGTATAGATGTCAGTATCTCAGTCAGGTTTTCACGTACCCCTATGAGATATTTTAAACACTTAAGGACTGAAAAAGGAGAAAGCTTTTATCTGGAACACAGTCCATTTCTTCAGAACATCCAAACTCTGACACACAGTTTCTTTCCCCTTTCAGCACCACACGATTCTCACAGAATCATTTCTCAGCAAGCACACAAAACAGAAAGCTACGCACGCTCTCAGGAAGAGCAAATAAACGGAGGGGAGTACACTTCACACAGGCACAACGTGCTCCAGAACAGATCTTATTTTGAGTGTTTCTGCTGAAGCACTTCCTATCAAAACTAGAGAAGGAGAGCTGGCACGTTCTTCACGTTCACTTTAAAGTCCGTACTACAAGTACCTGGGGAAAAATGCAGACGCACGGGGCAGATGTACCTTGTCCTTGCAGGCCACTCGGGATCCTCTGGGCCAGTCTTGTACCTCCAGGGCAGAAGAAAGGGTCACCATGGTGAAATGATGCCAGTTGATAGTCTGCTGAGAGAGGAAAAAAAAAAAAAAACAAGCCACCTTTTAGCACAAAGCGGGCTAGGAATCAAAAGCTTCCTATTTCAGCGAAGGTTTGCAATGACTACAACCGAGTGGAGGAAAAAGCATTTTGCATCATCTTTGGTACAGCTGTTGAGACAGGCCACTAGAGATTTTGGTTTTCATAGAAAACTGGGTGCTTTCTGCCTTTTTTTTTTTTTTCTTTTTTTTCCTCCTTCTGACTCATTGGCAGCTTCAGTCTCACCAGAACTCCCTTCCTTAGATCGACACAGATAACTACGCACCTTTTCTCAAGCCTACACAGAGCCAGGGTTTCCTCACCCTAGACATCCCAAATCGAATACTATCCTTAAAATGTACAGCGACCCACCTGTCCTTGTCAACCGCCTCCTTGCAGAAACTGCCCCTTCACAGCTCGTCCCCGTCTCGGCGGATTGTCCTGCTGGAGGATGAAGTGCAGAAGATGCGTATCCCCACAGCATTTGTCTGTGAGGGTACATGTTCAGAAATACTCCGAATCTGTAAGACAGACAGGTGTAATTTCTGTGATTTCAATCATCAGAACTCAATTGTGAGGAAACAAACTAACGTTTAAATGAAGGGTCTGTACGCTACAGTCCTAGGAGAGGGGCAGGGGGGAGAAAGGCATTACAAATTGGAAAAAAAAAAAAAGGGCATGATTCGGAGCTCCCAATCATGACGGAGCGGTGGGGACAGTAACAAAAGCAAAGACAAACAGCAGCAACGTTAAGTGAAATCCAGCTTTAATTCTGATCACGTCTTTAAGAGACTCCCCAAGTCTATACCTCAGTCCTACGAAGGACTAGTTCTTTTTTTTGAAGGACAAGCTTTTTTTTTTTTTAACACATAAAAGTCCCAGACTGAGGGCTCCACGGAATAGCATGTGGACTGAACCACAGGACAAGCAGTCATCAACACTCTAATGAAAAAAACAAATCGACTATAAACCAAGTTTAAACATCACTGTCCATCCTGTGTCTTTGGTTACATTTCTACCGGCATCCAGGTGCTCAAGAGTTCACTGTCCTCACACCACAGGTTACTGACAATGTACTCGGGCATCTAAAAATAAAAAGCCATCTCCACCCCACCCATAAAATCAGGGTGAACCACGAGAAGAGAAACTCTCAAGGCGGCAACAGGCAGCTCTGCACTTACCACGGAGGAAAGTCTGTTCCTCGGCCCGGAAAAAAAAAACACTCTCGACTCCCAAGAGACCTCCCGGGGAACGAACCGTGCTCCATTAACGGCGTTTTGTCCCCAGCTTCTCTGCCCCGGGCTTGGGTGGGGAGGGGCGGCGGGGCCCTTCCACTCGCCCTGGCCCCTCCGCGCTCCCCCAGCCCCACGTGGGCCATCGCCCAAGCACCGACCGCATCCGCCCGCGCGGGATCTCCCTCGTGGGACGCGGAACGCGACGCCGGGAAGAGGCGGCGGAACAGGAACCTCTTGGTCAGGTCGCCCGGCCAGCGGCGAGAAGACCGAGCAAGGTTCTGCCCGAGGGGCCGGGCAGGGCCCCCTGGAGCCCCAGCCGGCCCCCTTCCGTCCCCTTTGCCCGGCACCGAGCAGGCCCCGCCGCCCCGCCCCAGACACCGGCGAGCACCGCCCGGCCCGCTCCGGCGCACCGGCAGGGCAGCCCGGCAGCGCCGCGCCCCGGGACCGCCGCTCCCGCCGTGTCGCGAGAGGCGCCTGCCCGGCTTCCGGCCCTGCGGGGACATCGCCCTCCCCACCCTCCCCCCCACGGCGCGGCTCCCCCCCGCTTCTTCCCACACGGCGCGGCTCCGCCCGCAGCCCCCCCCCCCGCTCCGCGCCTCCGACACGGGCCCCGCCGGCCTGGCCGCCCGCCTCACGGCTTTCCCCGGGACCCACCGGTCGATCGCCCGCTCCCCACTCACCCGCTCCCCCGGCGGAGCCCGAGCCAGAAGAGCCCCAGCCGCAGCCCCAGCCCCGCAACGTTCGGTGACCGCGCCGCTCCTGCCGCGACTCGCACTGCCGGGCGGTGCACCGGAGAGTGCAGGAAGCCACGCGCCCCGGAGGGGCGGGGAGAGAGGCGGAAGTGACGCTTCCGGCGGCGCGACAGGATGCAGGAACACGCGCCCACCAGGACGGGGGGATGCGGCAAAGCGCGCCCCCTGCCGGGCGGGGGGAGCATGGAAGACACACCCCTGGGCGGGCGGGAGCACCGCTGGGCAGCGCCAAAGCACGCGCACCAGGGGCGGGAGAAGGGAGCGGGACGGCACCTCCGGGCCGCCGCCGACCAGGAGACCCCGCGCACCCGCCGAAAGGGATGACTCGCTCGCCTCACCGGTGGCCTCGGCCCTCCCCCGGCGCGCCGCCGTGCTGCTGCCGGGCACGCGTTTGCCCGGCACGCGCTTGCCCCGCCCACCACCGACGCGCCGGAGGGGCCGGAGCCGGCGCGCGAACGGGCAGAGGGCGAGGGGCAGAACGGCAGCGCCGGCCCCGCGCCCGCGGAGCGGCAGCGGGGCTGCCTTACCGGGAGGCAGCAGACGGCGCCAGGCAGCCCCCGCGGTCTCGCATGGCCGCTGCGGGCGAACGGCAGCGTGGAAACAGCGAGCGACACCGCGCATGCGCGGGTCGGGGCTGCAGTACCTGCCCTTGGCCGCATGGTGGCAGCAGAGCGCCGCAAAGCGAACTGAAACGCGCAGAAAGCCCATTTAAGAAGCGCGGGCTCTGAGGAAATCCGGGGGCGGTGGACAGAAAAGGCAGCGAACGTGCCCCTCCAGCCCGTGTCCGGGGCTACACAGCAGCTACAGCTGCCCTGTCCCCCGATGACCCCTCACTAGCCAGGGAGGGGCGTCGAGAAAAGGGGAGGAGACCTGCGGGTCGAAGTGAAATCGGGTTTAACGAGACAGCACCACTACCAACAGAGGCATGCAAAGTTAGACTGGGCCAAATGAACGTGCAGCAGCCACGATCGACAGGAGAGGGGTCCTCGGGAGCAAGGAGAAGCAGGGAAAGGAGAGAGCCCTGCAGGAGCCCCGCGGGAGATCCCCTTCCTCAGCAAACCTTCCCGCTTTATACTGAGCATGACACAATGGTCCGGGCTACACCTGTAGCTGACTCAAACTGCTAACAGCCTGCTGAGCATTGCTGGGCTGTGATTCTGGACCAGCCAAACCGTGACAGTGAAACACAGACAAGCAAGTCTGTAGACAGAAACTTTTAAAAGTGATGGGGATTAAGGAAATAAGGGAAAAAAATAAAAATAGTAATGGAGAAGTAGAAAGAAAAATCTATAAAGCAAAGGCACTGAAGAAAAAGTTAAAACTTAAGATATCAAAAAGCAAAGAGTAGATGTAGAAAATACAGTGTAAGCAATAGGGATTAGGGAAATAAAGGGGAAAGATATAAAAATACAGAAAGTGACAGCCAACAAAAATGGAGACAGAGAAAGAAAAATTTAAAAGGATGGTGGTAAGGAAAGATAAGGCATAATTAAAAAATAAAGACAGGATGTGGGATAAAAGTAGATAGAAATCTTTAAGAGCAACAGGGTACAAGAAACAGAAATAATTTAAAAATAGGGTCGGGGAGGTGGATAGAAGAAAATTGAGGAAGAATTTTTTTTTTTTTTAAGTGAGAGCATACAGGACAGAGAGAGGAATTAAAAAAGGAGGGACAGGGTGCCAGAGGGAGGGAAAATGAGAAAGAGAAATTGCAATGCAGTGAGGCACAAGAAACACGGGAAAGCATTAAGAAATTGGGAGAGGGAGCCAGACAATGGGACACCGTGAACAAGAGAGGGATGGAGAGGGGGACAAGGGTGTAGAGAGGAGAGCTGAGAGATTGCACCAGAAAATAGGGACTGAGAGACAAATGGGAGAGATGGGGAGTGAGGCAGAAGGGACTGACGAGACAGAGGCAAAACAAGGGCCAGGGACAAATTCTAAAGCAACAGGGGAAAAGAAACATAGGCAAGAAATTAAAAATAGAAACAGGGAGCCAAATAGAAACACATGTAGAACAAATATTTCAAAAAGCGATGGAGTACGGGAAACACAGGCAAGAAATAACACATGGGGGCAGGGTGACAGATGGAAGAAGCAAAACTGAAGAAGTGGTTGGGTAGAGGACACAGAGGGAAGAATTAAGAACTAGAGACAGGGAGATGGACAGAGGGAAAAGCAGAAAGAATATTTTAAATGTGAAAGGGTACAAGAATTAAAAGAATAGGTATATGGACCTGCGTAAAGGGATGCAGGCAAAAATGTGAAAAACAACAGGATACGAGAAACATAGGCAAGAAATTAAAATTAGGTCAGGGAGGGGGAGAGCAAGAGAGAGGTTGCAAGAAAATTTAAAAAGCGACTGGGTTCAAGAGACTTAAGTGAGAAGTTAAAAGACAGGAACGGAGAGGTAGAAACTTTCAAAAGCGATGGGGTACAAGAAACATGCAAGAAGGAAAAAACAGGAACAGAGAGCCCAGTAGAAGCAAACTGCCATGGGTTGACCTTGGCTGGCTGTTGAGTGCCCACCAAGGTGCTCCATCACTTCCTTTCCTCAACCAGAGGAAGAAAATACAACAAAAGCGCTAGTGGAAACCCACCACACTTCCCACAATCAACAGGGACCTGGATAAATGGAGGCAGGGAGAGAGGGAGACCTAGAAATGCCCTTTTCACAAGCAAAAGAAACTTTACAGCAAACTGAAGTCACATCCACTTCCTGTCACCCCAGTTTTGGCAGGAGAGCATAAAGCGCCTTTAATCCTCAGTAGTCCCAGAGTTTCAGTAGCTTGCCCAATGATTGCTGGAAAGTCAGTGTCATAGGGAAGACCAGAGCCCCATTGCTAGTCCCTGCTCTGACTGGTCTGCTAACATGAATGAAAAGAGACTCAAGCAACTAAAACAGTTCATAAAATAAAACCAACTTAGAAAGATGTCCAAAGAGGAACAAATCTGAAGTAAGGAAAATCCGACAGTGAAGCACTTATCATATGCAGCTGTAGTGCACAGTTGATTTTAAGGACTCCAGAATTAGGACTGCAGTGTGCTGTGTTGATCAGCATGCGACACACTGGCAAATCACATTGAGTGCACTAGAAATCTTTTTGCATGTGCACTTGCCTTTTGGTAATAATCATATTTCACACAATAAGTGCAAAGCCTTTGGTCTTTTGCACGTGCATTGATGTGGCTTGTGCTTGCTTTGGTACTGCACGCCTGTTTCTTGTGTCATGCTGAAGTACAGCAAAACACTCGAGTATCTTTTTTAAGAACAAAGCCAATCAGATGCAAATTTGGACACAGGCATATGCATCTTTTTGAGTCAGAGTTAAGCAGACGTGTATGCTTTTCAGTGATGCAGTTATTCCCTCTGCTTTGCCTGATGCCATGAAGCTGCCTGCTTAATCCAGCGCTTTTATAAACTGTATTTTTCAGCTCCACTTTGACACCACCAGTCATTATAATCTGTTTTAAACATGTATGCTGATTAATCCAAGGTGTCTTGTTTGCAGCAACCTAGAACTTTGAATCTTATTCTCTAACTTAATCTCCTCATTAATTTTGAGGCTTAATTTTGGAATACAAATGACAGTGAGCAGGAGTGAGCCATGGAAGATGCCAGGCACTGCTTGCTGGCATAGGAAATGGTCTCCCAGTGGAAGCCTTGAGCCATCTTGCAGGTTGCTGCTTAGACTCTGGTAGCCTGGTACCTGTCAGAGGAAGGGGAAAGAAGCACATCCTAACAGCTGGACATGTATCCTGGTGGTCTGTCATAGTCATCAAGATTCCAAGCCTAAACCTGGGAATGTGCCGAGAGCTGATGGGTTAAGCTGGTGGTTAGGATGGCATGCTGCCTTATGAATGGTGCCAGTGTTACAAGTACTTCTTTTATTATAGGAGTACTGAGAGTTCCCAGTTATGCTGGATGCTGCCCAGTAATTCATGGGGTAAAAAATAGTCCACGACCAAAACAGCTGACCACGATATTCAGCAAGACAGTCAATGGAAGGTGCTTTACTTGAGGGGATGTTATTAGCTGTATTCTGCATATAGGTGAACTGAGGTAGAGGAGGGATGAAAATTACTAGTGCAGGGAGGATGTCTCTGACAGAATGGTTGAAGCGATTCAGGCTACAGCATGAAGCAGTTATGCCTGTAGTTTTTGAAGTGTCTGGCCTGGCATAAAAAAATAGGAAAACTGCTGTCTTGAAAATGAATCCGAAAGAAACATTTCCCATCCTTAATCCATTACACCTCTACATCCAGTCTGTACACTGCATTTTGGACTCCTTTGGAACCAAATCTTGCGGGTGGTTGTTGTTAGTATGAAAGGATACTTTCTGTAATAAATTCCAAGACTGCTTCTTGCTGGAAAAGCCTGATGTGGCATCCTGTACACCACTGGCAAATCTCCTACTGACTTGGCCAGCAGGATCTCACCTGAGCCATTTTTACAAAGCACAGCATCTGGCATTGAGCAGAAGCTGGTTGATTGTTTTATTTTTTTAGCTAGTTTCCCAGTCCACTCTGGAAAAAGACCAGCCTATCAGAATCGGCAGAGGACAAGGGTATGTTAGGATGGGGCTTGGCAGAGAAAAAATGGGCAAAACATGCTGCCATGTGACCTACTTCATGCCAAGAAAATTGATTCTCTCCCTTCCCAGAGCTCTCCCAGCTGGGATGCCAGGGAGAGGAATAGCAATGGTTTTGGCATATAAATTGCAGTGAGCACTAGGATAAGCTGAGGAAGGACTGGCATCATTTGAAGCGTGCACGTTTGTCAGAGGAATAGAAACCATAATGTTCCTCCATCGCAGATCCAATGCATCCTTGCTACAAAATTGGCTGGCTCATGAACAAACTGCCCCCGACAGCCGTAACCTCTTACTTGTCAGCACGAAATGCACACGCATGCCGCCATTCAGTTTAAACCTTAGAGAAATCTTTTGCTAAGGGCCGATTGCCAGAAGGGACAGAATTTGTGACATACTTGCTCTGGACTGAAACTCTTAAACAGTAAACACTCGTGCAGTAAACCTTTCTATGGGAGTCTTCTCTAAAAGAAGGCATTTTGCAGGTAATTGGGAAATGGAGAGTCAGCAAGAGGATGAGCAAATACCTGCTGCAAAAAAAAGCCTGCCACATTTTTCCTCTAAAAATTCCAAGTGTTCCCACGTGCTTGCCACCTGGCTGTCTGTGAAGGTCATCTGTTTGCAGGAAGACAACAGACTCTGTGGGAATCAGGTATGTGTTGGCTCCTCTCTGAGCTTCCCTATTTGCCAGTCCTTGTCAGACTACCATTTGCTGAGGTGAAATGTCAGTATCTGCAAAATTCAGTCATTAATGTTGCAGAAGTAGGAGCCCTGAACTGAGTCCTCTTTGAGGTCAGACACTGTGCTTCTGCTCTGCCCCAGCAATGGCAGGAAACCAATGACTCAATACTCTCAGGAGTTTCCTCACCAGAGGGAAGCAACACAGACTGACCTGTCAGTCTGTGCACAAAAAACAGAGACAGCTTTACTTTCAGCTTTTAGCTAGAGATAGTGCTTTCTTGCCAAGCGGAAAAGGTACAGTATGAGAAGTGGTTACACATCTGCAGGCAACACTAAATTTATTCTCACAGCCCAGTTTAAGAGTAAGTGGAGTGTAGATGGGATAGACCCAGGCATACTGAAACTCCAGGTGCTCATACAACACCACAAATCACACATATCCATTCCTCCTACTGCGTGCTCTTCAGTCCTTCATTTCAGCTTCTATTCTCACTTCTTTGCTCCTTAGTTGCTTTCAGTACAGAGACCCTGAGGATCCTGCTTTATTCTCACTCCTCTTTTGGCAGTGGCAGAAGAGAGCGGTAGTGGAGAGATATAGTCTTAGTCTCGTCACGAGCAGAATTTTGGCTGGCAGGAGTACGGAGGTTGCCAGTACCAGAACTGTCCAGCATCTTTCACAGCAAGCCCTTTAGACTCTTTTGATGGCAGAGAACAAGGCCTTCGATTACTTTACAGAATTTAAGGTATGTTTTTCAAGCTGTTGAGGAGAGAAGGGGGAAGGGAGAGGCAGACTTGACCTGGGAAGCAATGTACCATAGGA
This sequence comes from Leptosomus discolor, assembly GCF_034619465.1. Classification (NCBI taxonomy): domain Eukaryota; kingdom Metazoa; phylum Chordata; class Aves; order Leptosomiformes; family Leptosomidae; genus Leptosomus; species Leptosomus discolor. Next base: position 749,654 of record NW_028237897.1, read on the forward strand.
GATAAATGGCCCTGCTCCAGCCAGATAAAGCGCACAAGTAACTATGTGAGAAGAAAAGATAGAAAGAGACATGGAAATCATATGTGGCTGGGGCTGGTGACAGCATTGTTCTCTGACACCTTGCTGAAAGCAGCATTCCCACAGGGAAAACATTTTCCACCCCAGTGGGTACCTATGAGAGAATACAGCAGTTGTGTCTCACTGCCTTTCTGGAAGGAAAGCATCTCTTCTTAGATTTTTTTTTTTCCCTGTCAAAGCAGAGACAGCTTCCCTGCTGGCATTGATCCCTGCTGCCCTATTGGTTTATGAAGCTTTGCCAGCGTGAGAAGAGCTATGTCTGCCATTGGAAGTTACTGCGCAATAAGGTATGATACAAATTTGCTGTGCACTAATTAATCAGCATGCTTTGTGAAGAGTGAGACTGAGGAACTGATTCCATTCAAGGGTAGTCTTACTGCATGCCAAGAACCAGACTAGCCACACACTGCTGCCCAGTGAGAGTGGTCTTCTTCCTTTCCAGTCGCCACTCTCAGTGCCACTCTCAGTGCTACCAGTTCTTTCCTGCTCTGTCCGTTGCTGACTGAGCTTACTAGCCCAGAAGAGGGCAAATCCATTTCTTTTTTGCTTGGACTGGTTTTCTGTTGGGTTGAATGATTGAATTGCCTCATGAAGTGTTCTGATGAACCCAGAAATGGCATGACACAAACAGTGGGAGTGAGGATGGTAACAGGAGACTTGGCTTTCCGTCTTGGCCACAGTGTACCATTAGATTAGATCAACCATATCATCTCTCTTAACCCCATGAGTGTCTGTATAAGGAACAGGTGTAGCATATGCCGTATGCTGCACATTCATGACCTCCCTCACTCTGAATGAACTTCCTTTTAGATGGGAGTTCCTTCCTTCGAGAAGGGTGTGCTTTTCTGGTCAAATTGCAGAAGAGGATCTTTTTTTGATTATTCCTAGGTGCATTCACATTAAATTTCCGTCTTTTTCATTGTCTCCTCTGTGTTGTCGTGTACTTCAAAGGGGATGGAGGAGAAAGGCTGCTATATTGTGTCTGTTCTTCAAAGGGATAAGATCCATTATCCTTTTCTCACTTGTGTTGGCAACCAGCCAGAGTCTTAGTCTCCTGAAAACACGGGCACTGTATGCGAGTTTTATGCTGGTCCCTAAAGGCCAAGGGAGTGTGTCCTTTAGAAGACTGCTCTTAACAAATCCGTAAGCAGAGGAGTCTGACTTTGTGGACAGTAATAGGGGCATCAGCAGAGGTAAAGCTCTATCAGTAAATGATACTATAACCCAGGAGAACTTTCCACTTGCTCCAGAGTTTCTCAAGGCCTTGAACCTTAACATGCACTTTGCCAGTTTGAGCCCTAAAAGAGAAGGAAAAAAAAACTGGCCAGTTTTACGCCGGAACAGGAGAAGCGAGTTGCCTTGTGTGTGATGGCAGTAACCAATGAGGAAATGATCAGTATGTATCTTTTCACTGAAGAAAGAGGTTTTGCAGTCTTAGAGTATGGCTTTCCAAGTTGTCCCTGTCTTGCAGACCCATCTTTCCACCTCACATGGTCTCTCTTTCTCTTGCCTGAGAGCATTGCTCTAAGTTCCTCCTTAATTCAAAGGCATTTTGATGACCAAAAAGGACACGGAAGATGTATATGGGCAAGGAGCACTTGGAATCCTTGAATCAATGTATTGTGTCTCATTGTTTTCATTACTGTCTCAATTTTGCTTTTCCAATTGGGAAGGAAGAGACAGAATGGAAAGGTAAAAATAAAATGTGTGTTGGGAAAGGGAGCTGTTGATCCCATGGGTTACTCAGAGTGCACAGCTTTGCCCTAAACCTCATTGTTATCTGGGCCGCAGGCCAAATGTTTGGCTGAAAAAAATATGCATAGTTCCAAAACACTGTGTTAATTTATGTCCTCTATTACAATACCACTGAGTAAGAGCATAATTCTTTTTAGTAAACATCTGATAGCATGATAAATACAGTCATCTTTTCAGAGAAGCTACCCTAGCTCCGGCCGTGGTATTTATCAGAGCAAGCAAGAACAGCCAAACAATTTTGCATGTCTGGTTTTCTTCTTGAGCCTGTCTCCTCTTTAGGTCAAATCACATCTTACCCAGGAAGGTTTGGATGGATACCAAAAAATAACTCCTAATTTACCTTATGTAATGTCATTACCAAAATTCAGCATTTCTTAAAAACTGAAAGATGGAATCCAGGTTATGCTGTCTTTAGGTGTCTTTCCGCTCTTATACTTGCAATGCATTTAATCTCTCGAGCCTTACAGGCCTTTAGATGCAGCTGTCCAGGTGAAAAACAAGGGCAGTGACCCACGAGTTTTATAAAAACATGAAGGTAGAAGTTCTTAGTATGACAGTCCTCCGCTTCTTTCCTTCCCTTCAAAATATTTCAGAAGGGCAGAAACTATATTTGGCTTAAATTTTACTGAGGAGCTGCCTCCAAGTCCTATTTTCAAGCAATGAACGGATGTCCCTTCTTCACACAGGGTTGAAGTATAACGGTAGAATATCTCTCCTAGGTAGCAGAAAGACTGCTTTTTCTGCAGTCGAGTTTGCCAGATTGTTGCAGGTGACTGAAGAAAAGCTGGAGGTGATATCCCCTACCACTGAAACAGAAGAATCCTGAAGGGGACATCTGTCCACCACGTTTGATACCTACATGCTGATTCTCTTCTCATTCAGCTTTATACAGCCACAATTCCACTGAGCACATCGAATTAGTCTAGATTTACACCACAGATAAACAGAACCTGGATCAGATCTTTGGAACTAGACTGTTAACAGGCATAAGAACCCATGACTTTAAATCCTCTATATTACTGTGCTAAGCCTGTTTACCCTCTAGTTCAGTAGTCACAGTGAACGCAGTTGTAGTTTATGTCCTTAACAATTATGTTAGGAGGAGGAGGCAGCAAGATCTATGCTTCATCTCAGGACCAGCTTGCAGTAACCTGAGTAAATGGGAGTCATTAGAGTTACTCCAGTTTTAATTACAGTGGTGCACCTGCACAGAGAACGTGGCCCATGCTGGAAGGAACAAACTAGCTTTGCTCAAATCCTTTTGCAACTAAAGGGAAGAACCACGAGAAAATCACAGGCAATTGCTGTATGCAGCATTGCCACAGACTTCTGAGGGGGAGCTCCATGGAGGTATGCTAGCATCTGTGTGCGTAGAGCCCCTTTGAGAAAAGGCAGGCAGCTCAAGCATTTCTGGGTCCTATCCTATGAGAAGCCATGCGTCAGACTGTGTAACAGGGCCATGCATGTGTATGCCAATGCCTTGCAGCAGGGAACAGTCAATGGCTGCATCCAGAGACAGGATGCCTTTCAGTTGGGCTCCTTCAAATTAAAGACCTACTTAAACGGCACGCCTTCTCTGGCTACTCCTCAGCACAGATGCAGTTAGGCCTGTGTCCCTTCAACTACACTGGCCTTTGGGCAACAATGCTGAGCACATAACTCACTACAGGCCATCACTCCTCTCTCCTCGGTTGGCCTGGGCTGTAACTGTAGAAAGTAAACATCTTCCAGATGTTTACACCAAGTGAACATTTAGATCAGATCCAAAGTGTTAAAAAATTCCCTCAGTGATTTATAGGGCTGGAGTGAGACCCTCATTCAATGTAGCCGGTCCTTTGCGGCTTTACCACTTCATGTATATTTAAGAAGTGACCCATTAAATCTCCAAAGAAAGCACCCCCAATATATTCTTGTTCTGTCACCATTTGCCATTGAAATACATCTTTCAGCATACTCTTTAAATGCATTCTGGCAAAATGATACTATAGTTACGCGCGTATTTTTAACACCACAGTGCTATTAAAATACCATGAAAAGCAGTTTACTATGCAGTGGACGTAATCCGTGAACACTCAAGACTAAAAGAAAACTTTTTCTTTCCCAAATCTGAAGCTCAAATGCGCATGTTAAAGGGAACCTCTGGATCATTCAGAACTTGCCAACTAATATTAGCTTATATTTATTTGTGGTGCATTTTATGCCAGTGATTGAGTAATCACCTGTTTTATCACGTTCCATATATGCTAGCAAATAATTCGAAACAATGTAAAGCCAAATGCTTGGATATAAATTTGCTTACTGTGTTTACAGGAGTGGGTTCAATTGTTTGGATGAAGTTTAATTTGGATGATCTTGTGGCCTGTTTGATGTGCCAAATTTTCACTCTCAAACCACAGGGAAAACAATTTAGACCTTAGCACTAGAAATTGAACTATTGTACTCTAGTATTTTTGTACTAGAGCACTGGGTTGGTGTCAGAGATTTGAACCACTGGGAAAAAAAAATTATGGCAATGGATCAGTGCAGATCTGCCAGAACAGCTACACAGGTTTTTACAAAAACACACACACACATATATAAAACCATTGGCATTGAGCTTTAGTGTGAAGTAAAGCTTGGAACATTTAATGGGTTATGTAATATGGTGTTATTTCCTGTCCCCATCAAATAAGACAGACTTCTTTCTTTGCTTTTCCTTTTACCATCTTATCAGGAATCTTAATAGACTTGTGGAAGCGTTTCTATTCTCTGCTTAGAAATGCAAATACAATGAACTTCCCTGGGCAATGCTGGAAAAATGATCATGCAACTGTTGTATACCCTAGCTGTTCTACTGGGCGCAGATCGGTTTTCAAAAGGATTGTTAATACTTGCACGAGTCACTCATAATGCTCTAATCCATAGTTCCTGTCCAGGACCAGGGAAGGCAGTGGACTTACAGAGAAGGCAAAATGGGCATCTTGTAGCCTGTTGTACATTATCACTCCTGGTGGGGCACTAGATGGAAAGAACTCAAACTTGTTTATGGGAGCCTGTGGTGAGCATGTTGGACTGGCATTTATCTAAAGAAAAACTCAAGACTCCTCTATACATAAATTGAGCATATTTTGTTCTGGACTGAAACATTTTTGTTCTTTTCTTAGTTTGGTGCCTGGCCATACCATTTTTCAATGACAGTTTTCCAAGCAGAACCTTGCCTTAAGAGGGCTAAACTAGCTATTTGAGAGAGGGGCTATGGAATGTAGTATGTTCCATGGATGCTGGTTTGCTTGTAGGGTAGATTAGATACTGTAGAAATGCCATAAGGCCCTTACAAGAAACATGTGATACTGCTACACAAATTGTTCAAACTATCACATTACTGTAGGCTGTTGTATTTGGACCATTGCTAACAGAATATTGACAGGGTTATCATAAGTCAGGTTTTCCTGGGTGTTTCCTCTTATCCTGCCAGGAGATTTTGCCAAATGAGGTTTTGAGGATTTTGTAGTTCTTGTCTAGGTTTCCCACATGCCAAATATCTTCAGTCAGGCTATCCTTCCTCTGGAAACCCTGGATGTAACCACTTATTCATCCTCCCCATGACATCCAGCCAAGCCGTGTTACCAGCTAATTTAGCTGGAACTTTGTGTTCTTTAAGGTTCTAAATCATGTCTGAAGGCATGCTAACTGGGACCTCTTTCTTGCTGAAAAAGAGCACCAGATACTGAGACAGAAAGAGGGAAGGACAGCTGAACATCAAATGCCTAGTGTGCCTTGGGCATCAAAACCTCTTAGGTAAAATTAAGCTCTGAGAATCTGTGTGTCATCTTTCCATCTTTGAATCATATCATTTGGTTTGGGTTTCACTTATGGTATTCACTTACAATACTATCTGTTTTGAGAGGCTTTTGAAGACTAATGTATTCCCATGCTTTGTCCAGCTGCAAGAGCTCAAAAGCAGGAGATTTCAAACAGGAACAGAAAGGGGGGTGTGGTTTTAGAGTACTGAAGTATGAAGCCAATTCCTCATCTGTGGCAGTGCAGACAGACAGAGAGAGTGAAAGTTGCACTTAAATTTGCTGCGAGGTTAGGAAGTATCTGAATTGTTTGTATCCTAACTTGTACTGTAAATTGTTCTAAATGCATGAATGAGAGGCAGTTTTAAATATACTAGGCTTTTATGATTATCCTGTGGTTGCTGAGTCTGGAAACAACAAAAGAATTTGATTTTCTTTGCTCTGATAGATCCTGCTGAGAGTGGGTTGAAACTTTTCTTTCGAAACACTTTTTGTCAGAAAACTGAACTTTCAACTAAATTAATATTCTGTGAAAAAATATAAGCTTTCCTTAGTAATTAAAAATATTATAAAAATGGAAATCTTTACCATAGGAGGAGGAATATTTTCCAAAGATTTACAGTATTAGTAGCATTAGCTGATAGCTGTGAGCTGTGAACTTTAATATTCACATATACACACACATATATATTATTATGAGGTAGGGTTGTATATGTTAAGAAATTACCTATGAGCAAGTGGTATTGACTTCCGTTACTTTTGCTGTAGGGTTTTACACATCCTGACTTAAACACTCTGCAACCTGGAGATGGGGTTAAAAGTCAAGGCAGAATGTCTCCAGCTTTCTCTGCTCATTCTAGATTTACAGGCTCAGCTATTAAGAGAACGATTGTTGACCACTGTTAAATGATGACTCTTTTTTGTAAGAAAGCACTCATTATCTTGTAAGACATTGGCATTTTTCTACAGCAGTGTTTCAATGCTGTAAAATAGATCCCACAAAAGAGCTCGAGGTAAGAGAAGGGGAGAGCAAGGAAAAGCAAGGATTACAGTGGTACTGGAAAAAAGGAAGGGATAAGTTGGTATGTAAAGTTATCGGTAGCTTAGATAAACGGGTTATTACATACAAATACACACACATACCCATGTCCACAGAGGAGCGTAAGCTTCTACATACAAAAATTATCAAATGCAAAAAGCTTTAAATGACAGTGTGCATCTTTGTCCTGCTTCACTGCTGGAGGGTTCTGACACAGACCTGCAGGGTTTATCTCTGTAGTGTTCTGGCAAACATCCAGGAGTCTAGGCATGCTTGTAAACATGTGTGTAAGTCAATGAGTTTTGCCTGTGAATGCAGTGTTCCTGACAGAAAGAGGCAATGATTCTGTAACATGGTAAATCCTGTATGGTACCAAAAAGCGCTGAACGTAAAGTGCTGAACACATATAGACTAACTGATGGTGTAAATTTGCTTAAAATATATTCCAGATTTCCTTTTCCTATGAGGCTTTATGCACGAGGTACTGCCTGGCACTGCACTAGGCAATAAAGAATAACCCATTGTGACTCTGGCTAATTTGACAGAAATGTGTATCTCATCCTCTATGCACACACACTGGATCTGCTGAGTGCTTTGGCAGCTTAGTATTAATGCCCATCAAATTGCAGCCCACAGGGGGAAACTCTTCAGCATATGGGTGAGCATGGTGGGTGTGGGTCCAAGTTTGTATGCGTGAAGGGACACGTCAGCCTTCAACTTGCATGTCTAAAGGTGCCTGCGTGTGCATTTCTGTCTCCGTTCTGCCAGAATCACTCTCCTCTCCCTTTGCCTCAGCGCTCCCCCCGGAAAAGATAAGTTGTGCTTGCTTTGGCATTGTCACGTAAGCAACCCTAGAAACAGCAAACACTCACCTCTCCTCTCCTCACTCTCTCTTTCCCGTTCCTCCCCGACACCCATCTCCGACTCCTTCCTCTCCCTTCCCCGCACTGGCACGGCGACCCGCTTCAGGCCGTCCCCCTCCCGCGGCCCCGCCCGCAGCCCACCGCGCCCGGCCCTCTCAGCCCCGGGCAGCTGTGAGCAAGCCCGTGCCACCGCCCCTACTCCCGCCCTCTTACGCCGTTGCCTCCTGAAATTACACCTCCTCCGCAGAAGGAGCACAGGCGCTCCGCTCTCGCGCGTGCGCCGTCTGTGCCCCCCCCCCCCTTCGCACCGAGAGCGCGGGCCGTGGTCCGCCGGCAATGGGGGCCGGCCAGCGCGGGGGCCGGGCTTAGAGCCGCCGGGTGGCAGAGGGCGCCCGCCGCGAGGGGGAGAGACGGCGGCGGGAGGGGAGGCGGCCGGGCGTCCGCCGCTAGCGGCTCCTGAGCCGCCCGACGGGCCGCGCCGCGCAGCCTGCGGCCCGCGGAAGCCGCGGCCGGCGAGATGGAGGATGCGCACAGCCGGGAGGCGCAGACTGTCTGTGAGGCCCTGGGCCGCTACGAGGACACGCTGCGGGGCACAGTCCGGGAGATCCACGGCGACATCCAGGTGTTCAAGCAAGGGGTGGGCCGGCAGGTAGAGGAGGTGCTGCGCCTCGCCAGCCCCCTGGCGCGCTCCGTCTCCGAGCTGCAGCAGGAGAACCGGCGCCTGCGGGCGCAGCTGGAGCGCCTGTCCCGGCAGGTGGAGGCCCTCGGCCGGTCGGCGGGGCTGCCGCAAGAGTGGGCGGATGAGGCGGCGGGGAGCTCTTCGGCGCAGAGTTCGCCCGGCGGCGGGTTCTCCAGCCATGCCAAGCTAACGGTCACTGGCTGGAGCCACGTAAGTGCTGGCCGCGGCCAGGGAGGCGGCGGGAGGGAGGGCCGAGAGGGAGCGTGAGCGGGTGTTTCGCGGGTGTTGCCAGGCGCTGCGCTGGCATGGGGGAGCGTTTAGGGACACGGGGCTCGTTTTTTGCAGTGCAGGGTCAACGGGCTTTTGGGAGGTGCTGTGATAAATGGTCTTGGCCCTGATACCGCCTGGAGCTGTTCCTGATTGTAGCACTGCTTGGTCAAACAGGGATCTTGGTTAGAGTGGTAGCAACCTATCAGTTCAGTGTGGTTAGAAGTAAGAAGAGAAGCGGCAGCTGTCTCAGCTATCAACATACATATGTATGCGAATATCTGTGTATCCTTTCTGGACTCGATTCAGGGGGATCTGTGTGCCAGCAATGCTGTTTGGCAGCTGGCAAGCTCACAAAGGAGAACAGCTCAGCATATAGCAGGGAGTAACATGTTTTCCTAAGACAGTGATTTAATATCCTGCAGTGAGACTGTTTTGTTGCACAACCACTGACCTGCACTGCTGCAGCTCATCCCCGAGAGGTGGGCCTCATGCAAGTTGTCATGGTTTCCATGACCTAAACTACCACAAACACGCACGTTCCCCCCAGCCTTGTTACTCAGTATATGGAAACCCTAGTTAGTGGAAAGCTCATCTGGAACCGAGATGTTTTGTGTAATACTTTTTCTATGTGTCCAGCTCTATGGAAAGAATTGGGAGCTCCTGTACAATCCTTGACACCAGGAGGTGGCAGCCAGGCAGTACACATGATTTAGTCGCATAAAACTGCAGTACTGGAGACTTGCTTTTCACAGATGATGGCCTATTTCATGTAATCTTCAGTAAGCCATGTGTTAGGGTGTCTTTAAGACTGTTGGAGCATGAAAAGCTGGTCTGTAGTCTGTCGAGGCTTTGGAGCTGGAAAAGAAAAGCTTGAAAATGAAATTCAGTCACTTAAATTGGTGGGAGCGAACAGAGTCTGTATTGTATTCCAACCCTTTTCATTCCTGCTGATTCAAGAATGGGGGCATAGGGCTTCCTACAGCTGGGCGAGTGAAAAGGTAAAGCTGCTGCTTGATGCATTGTTCCAACATAGTGGTGGCAACTGCTGCCTTTTCCCCCATGTGACAAAGGTGTTCAGTACACATGCAGCTTTCAGATCCGTTGCTTTTTGTTTCATGGAGCCATCCACGCTTGTTTGTATTGCAAGGAGCAGAAGTGAGCCAAGTGACATGGAAGGGACAAGGGGGTGTGGTCCCTCACACCATCTCACCTGTTCCATCACCACTGCCTACATTGTAGTGTGTACTTCACGTTCTGTGAAAAGTCTTGCATTGAGGTTATGGCAATATCTAGCTTCAGGTATTGGTCTGTGCTAAAGCACAGAGTGTGCTTTTGTTTGAATTGGAGCCTTCCCGCTTTGCTTTAAGGGTTCAGGGAAGATCATTTGAGTAATGGTAGTTCTTCAGTGCCCTTGCAACAATTTTCCCTGGACAGTTGCACAACTTCCCAAGTTAGCATAGCTGACCGAGAAGGAATTTCAGTACTGAGAACTACGGGAGACGCAGCTAGATCTACACACACCAAATACATGCAGTGAAAACATGATTTTGTGGGTAAGGCTCTGAGGTGGCTGTGCTCAAATGACTAAAGAGCAAGCCTTGGTCTAGTCACCCAGATTCTCTATAATGAAGAAAGTGTTCCCTCAGTTGCTTGTGATTTCTGGTTATGTGACCAAAGCACTTGAAACAGGGTACCGTATGTGTATGTTTTCAGATAAACGAGTACCTGTGATAAAATTAGTGACACTTACTAGCCTTAGTAAATACTTCTATAAGTATGAGATATGAGGAACCAATAATACTGACCTGGAAATAGCAGCGAATCAAGATATGCTATTTTGCTCTTAAAAAGATTTATTGGTTGAGTTCTTTTTTTACTGTGTGGTCAATGCAGTGTTTACCCCAACAAAACGCTGGGTTCTGTTGCTTTCAACTTTTCTAGCAAAATACTTGGGGTAAGAGTTAAGACTGTCTTGCAGATTGGATACTGGAGAGTCCGAGCATCTTCAGTGTTTGAACCATTATTTTCTAATATTGCTAGATTATTTTTCAAGGTAATTTGATTGAAAAAAGTAAAGCCAGGGAGTTCCAAACATAGCTCAGAAGTAAGGACACAAAGCTTTTAATTCTAATCTTCAGTCAGTCTCTGCTCTGCTGTCCTTGAATCTGGTATACCACAGTTTAAGTGCTGATTTAGATGTAATTTTAAATGGCTATTAGCCACTGTGATTTGCAGGTGAACCTTTCTGATATTTTGATACCGAACTTTAATTTGGCACTCTAACCAAGCCAGAATCTGACAGCTGCTTCTGCAAAGGTGGAAAATAGGGTGTTCAAAGAATTAACTTTAAAGTAGGATCCTGGAGCCATAGCTGCACTACTGAGGATTTATCCCTCACTGAGCAGTTTGTTGCTGTTTGTCATCCTTTGCAGTCACTGAGGTCTCTCTCCTACCTGCCTGTGATTATTAGAAAGGAAGATTTTGACCTTTTTTGTTGGTCAGATCTTGCATTTTGTCAGGAGCTTTATCACTTATGATCTTTCCGTGGTGTTTGTGGTTGAGCAAACAGGAAAGACTAAAAATACGGTAAGGGTGTTCTATTTTTATGCTGTCAGAAGAGTTTCTGTACAATGTGGACAGTCTGCTGGACAGACTGCTGCAGAGAACCTGCCCGCAGTGGTCAGGACAGCAGAGAGATGAGTAGTAGGTTATGACCACATGGGAAGATCTAAACAAATATTACTCGTTGGTGTCTCTCTGTGGTGACCTGATGGCACCCAACAGTCAGCCTTGGAGTAACTGCATGAGACATAATGACCTAGGGTATACAGGCAGGGAGATTAACTGTTCCAGCAATCACCTGGCGTTGTATACTATGATTCTAAACCATCTCGACTCTTCAACTTCCTATAATAAAGGAAATCTGGTAGTTCCATTTCCTTCTTACTGTTCTCTTGCACTTCCTGCAAGTGTCCTTTTGGAAGGGTGGCATTCATTCCAAGCTTGCCTTCATACTTATCTGGATTATTTTTTGTTGTGTGGTTTGTTTTGTTTTAATTCAGTGTGACGTAGCTGTGGGCACCTGCTGAAACTGCCAAGGTAGAATTGTTCCCTGCTGTCCACTTTTATCCAGTGTTGCTTCAAAAAAGGTTCTGTGAAAACTGCTTCTACTGTTGTTTTTCAGTGATTACTTCATCTGCAAAAGCTTTCCTAATAAGCTCGTGGTGTTCAAGGCTTTTTCTTCAAGCTGCAGGGTCAGTTACAGATAGAGAATTCTGGTGTTTTCTGAGGGACAATGGCTTTCTAATAGAAGAATTAAGGGGTAAGTGTGGTGCAGTTCTTGCTGGTGTCTAGGAGCCTTGTTTGCATTTCCTCAGACATTTCATCATTCCCCATTTCTGATGCATCAGTGATCTCTTTCTATGAAAGGAACAGCGTCAAATCTTGCCTTGCAGAAGTCAGTGGTGCTTTTGCTGTTCACCGAAGTGAAGCATCAGTTTCATCCAGTATGTAACAAGAGAGGGAGGTACTTCTCACAGATAAACAGCATTTCTAGATCCAATTATTTTTATTGTAACCCTTTTGATAATTGGTGCTTTTATGAAAGGCTTTGGATGACTGATGCCTCATTTGAGAGAGAGTAATCTCATTTTTCTGTCATTCTTCCACAATTTGACCTTGTTGCAGGCAAAAGCTTGACGAGATAACACATGTGCACTTCAGAGTCTCAGAGAGGAAATAAAAATTGTTTTTCTTTCTGATCTCATGATCTGGTGTTTACTCTTTTCTGAATGTGTGTGATTTTCATTACTGGGTTATGATATTTGCCAGTTTGATAGCAGCTTCCCGTTGTGGATCCCCAAGGTCCAACATCTTTGCAGTGAAGGAGGAATTCTGGCAGCCCTGTGACTATGGAAAGTATTATCACCCTACATGACATGGAGACTTCTGAGCTACTGAGAGATTAGTTCTAAGAGTAAGCCTGAGTAAGACATGCAAAACATTAGCGTTAACTTTCTTTAACCAGTTCCTCATCATGTTGTTGTAACCTGAGTTGTACAAATGGGTGCTTCTCATTATTAAGCACGGATATAGGTATCTGTGTCCCCCGATGTTTACAATCTGTGTAGCCAGCATTGACAGAGGAAGTAGTGTTACACACTTGTCAGAATGCTGCCCTCTCCAAACAAAGTGGATTTTGAAGTACTTTAGCCTGACACCACTAAATGCATGGTAGAATCTGATCACAGATCCTCCCAGTGTTTCATCAGCACATGGGGCTTCCCTGTCCTCGAGCGTGGAATCAAGTTTCTTCCTGAGCATTGTTAGCCAAAACGTAATCAGGTTTGCATAAAATAAATTGATGCGGCACCTGTTACTGCGTTAAGAAACCAGTTCAGTGTGTAGGATGCTACATGATCTTTGGAATGACCACCTCATTTGACTGTTTTGCTCACCCCCAAAGCTTGTAAAGTAGGTTCGTGTTTATAGTCTATATCAGCATTTGACATATTCAGGTCATAATGGCTGACATGAATGGATAAACAATTCTATATACCACAGGTACGTTCTAGGGAGCTGCATTAGCTGTGCTTTACATTTCAGTTCTAGATATGGACAATAATTGTTGACTGGGATCTCAGTTCCATTAAATACAGCATTAAAAGTTCTGAACCCCTGATTCTGCGTGGTTTGTATAATTAATATTTTGTGTGCTTTTCTTAGGTTAATCCTGGCAGCTAGTCATAACTGAATTTATTAGTGCATAGTGCCTCCTTCTTGACAAGTATAAAAGTTTTAAAATAATTTTATTATCTCAAATTAAAAGATCTGCATATAAGGACACAAATCCAGTTTAGCAGCAGTAAGTCAGACTGTGTGGAATGGAAGCATTCTTTGTGGGGTAGCAGATGGTATAAAAATGAAAAATATTTTTGATTATTGGAGAGACAAATGTTATTTTAAAGAAGCTGTTCTTCTGGTGATCTGTTGTGAAAGAAGTTTGGAGACTAGCTTTGCAAAAGAACTTGTCACTCCTTTTGGGCCTAAGCTGAGTAACTATCTAAAGAGTGCGGCTTTTTTGGATGTGACTTCTTCTGATAACCTGTCTGTAATGAGGCCGCCAAATGCAAGAGGTCCCACAAAAATCAGTGGAGCCTAGATACCTGAATTGTAATGCTTCCGCTTGTAAGAAAGTTTTAGATATTGGGAAAGAGTGAGAATTATGAGGGTTCCCAATTCCCCAATCTAGTTTATGTTCCTTTCTTTTTAAATAAGAAAGATAGAGGAAAGTTAAAATGAAGGAAAAGTTCTCCTTGTTCAGATTGATACACTAAACTTCATTACGGGTTTGATTTGTAGCACTTGCAGTGTGTCTTAAGGCAGGCTAACCTAGTTGTGGAATGGACATTCTAACTCCCAGCTATCTTAGGTGCACCTGCAGCCTTCGTTGGGCACCAGTGGAAATTTGTCAGTCTTATTAACCAACATTGTGCTAGAACATGGTGTTGTGCGTCTTTGCTTGTTTGAGTGGTGGTTGCTTTTAAAAAATAATAAATTAAAAAAAAAAAAAGCAGCCTCTTGTGCATTTTCATGGTAAACAGACTAAGGAATGTCTTGGCTCATCGTATAACATCTGCACTCTTATCTAGCAGAGCACATAAGTGCCTATATAACCCCAGGAAGATCATTGAAAACTTGGCAAGAGAATTAAATGAAAGCTCCTGGCTGAGAAACCTTTAAAAGTCGTCTTTTCTGAGAGTACATCTTCCACATTTTTGGAAAGTCTCCAGTCCTTTTCTGGAGAATTTTGTATTGTTTGGTTTGAAAATCATATTCAGGTGATGCTATCTCTTTTCGTCACCTAGCATGAAAAAAATTGACCTGAGAATCTGAATTTTTTTGGTTAAAAAAATAGTGTAAACCCCAATATAATAAAATACACCATCCAAGCTGAGCCTTAAAGACAGTTCATGGTATCTCAATGTCTTCCTGCCATTCCTTTCTGTGTTTTATTGTAATTCATCTTTGTAAGATGCTTCCTTAGAAGGCAGTAGGTCCTCATCTTGAAGTCAGATTAATGGAGTTTTACCACACTTTAATGGTTTCTCCAAATTACGCTGTAGTCTTGAAAAGCCTGGATACCTATTGTGATCTGAGAATGTAGGGCCCAACCTTAAGGAGGGAGATATTTCTCAACTTCAGTAGTGTAGGCGTTTACCTCAAATTCTGCTCTGTACACCTGTGTTCTGTTGGAATCAGTTGAAAGTTGACACTTAAATACCTAGGAGGATCAGAATCTAAGCCCACAACTGAATAGTCTATGACAAAATTGTGTTTAGGCTACCTTACTGTAATCTAATACTAGTTAACAAATTCTGAGCAAGATCTCAGACTGTAGTTACCAGGAGTTGACTGGGATTGGACTACTTGAGGTAGTAAAAGTTCTAGTATCTCAAGTAACAGATATTAAAACAGTCTGTGAACTCTGCAGCATCTGACAAGATTGAATGCTTTTAAAAAATCTCAAAGGTGGTTAATGTTGTTATCTGGTGTTCTTAATTAAGTTTGGATGAGTGTAAACAGATGCATGGTAAACAGCAGACAAGTTCCAAGAAACTCTTTCTGTTGATTTATCTTGAATTGATCATAGGGTTTCTGTGTCTTACATGAGATGTAGTTTTACACCCTATAAATAAATTATTCTAATAATTTGTGATGAAGCTATGGAATAAATAAGTAAAATCAAACCATTGGTTTGCCTCATATTTCCTGTGTATGGAAAAGCAGAGACAAATTAAGTTATTACATGCATACGCCCTGCCTCTTTCCTTTCCTGTTATGTTCTGTTGTTTCTGTACTTACCTGCAGTGTAAAAATCTTCTTCAGTATCTATCTTCAGTCTTTCTGTCTGTCTTTAAAAACAAAACAACCCAGAACTTGTTTCGATTGAGTTTATGAGAATTTTGAATTACGTTTATAATGGCACGGTAGAATTTTTTTTTATTCATCATTTTTTTGGCCAATCTAGTAGTTAGATACTTGTCTGGAATCAATTAAAACTTTTTCTTGAACTTTGTGTTGAGGAATTTCACTCTACTGCTTCTATATGCTGCTTCTTGGAAGCTACACTTTTTTAATTGATGTAATTGTGTGTCTGTGAAGCAGTTTCTACTTTCTCTAGTTCCTGCTAAATCGCAGAGTCCTTGTGACTTTTTTTGCATGTGCGCACACACACAAAAAAAAAAAAGCCAAAAAAATTCTTGGCTGATTTTTCTGGAATTATGTTGGCAAACATTATGGGGAAAATTGGTGCTTTTCCCAGGAAAAAACTACCCTTACAGAAGTTGCAGATTATAATGTAGCGGTAAAGTTCTAGGGTCATACTTGCTTTATGTAATGCTGTTACAATATGTTATCAGAATGTTTTTGGTTTTGTTTTTCTGTAGCAAACAGGAAAAAAAAACCTGCAGAGCATTAAGGGTTTATGCAATCTCAATCAATCTCCCCACTATTCCGTGGAGTCTCCTGATTATCACCTTCACAGTGGATGGTGATACCTTTATCTAACAGAAGTGGAAGACCCTCCCTAGGTGCATGGGGTCTGTGAGGACAAGTATGTAAATATTGATGCAAGTTCTGCGTTGCCAGTGCTCGGTTTGCAGTTTTGGCTCTTGGGGTTAGATAACTGTTCCCACCTTGTGTTGTGGTCACTAACACAAGGAAGACCTGTTCTTGGCAGGTATTTCTCGATAGTCTTCTAAATCTTGCTGCTGTTTAAAATTTAGCTGTTGTGTCTATTGTCTGTTCTGACAGAGTGTAGACCTGGAGGACCACCACAAACCTGAGTTTAGAAGAGTTTTTAGTTCTTCAATCATTGAAAATGGGCGTCAGTCTTCATCAGGTAGGAACAGAGCATGAAATGACGTAGCACTCCTTGTAAAATACCTGATCCTGGCATTCACAGAGCAGCTCTCACGTGTTGGAAGCATTGGAATCTGCTATGGTTTCAGCATGGATATTGTGCTGTGGCACTAATGCCATTTAAGTTTATTTCCTACTTAGGAGTTTAACTTTTAAATTTTACGTTTATTGTTAAGCTTGCACTATAGTGTTTCATAAATTAGAAACTATTACTGTCACATTATCTTGGAGCACTAGTGATAATAAGGCCTGCTATTCTGGATGCCATTGTAGCCCTGCATCCCCAAACATTTTGCAGATTACCTGTGTGCTTCCATCCTCCTTCAGTGGAGGAAGGACTTACTCTCTCCATTTTAGAGAAAACTGAGGAAGCGTTTCATAAAACCATGAGAAGAGCAAGAATGCTGGCTTCTAACCCATGGCAGGAGATTGGGGGCGGGGACTGCACAGAGGAAGAGGCGTAGCTTACCGAATGCAGATGATAGCGGATTAATGATCTGAAGAAGTTGTTCTTGCTGAGATTCGTGTAGGACAGGTATGATCGCTGCAAGGATCACTTACACTAGAGTTGTTTCTGCCGCGTGCTGTAAATGGTATAATGCCCCACAGGGAGAACTAGGTGGAATAATCCGAACAAAATAGAATATTGAAAAATAAAGTTGTTGCATGGAAATTGGTTTGTTAGTAACTTTGTTACAAATCTTCAAATAAACTTACTTCCTCTCTCCTTTTTCGTTTTATTCGCTAGGTCAGGCAAAAGTCTCCCGTGAACTGACCTCTTTTCAGACTCTTTTCAGACTCTTCCCCTGAAGCCCATGCCCCTGCAGTGACCTTGCAGATGCCCCATCTTCCTGTTACTGCAGTAACCAGGATATCGGAGAAGTTTTCAGGAGAGACCATCAGTTCAACAGGAACAACTAATGCATCTGCTGGCCTGCTGGAACAGAGCAAGAGCAAAAATGGAATGGCAGTGAAAACTTCCAACCAGTCAGGTAAAAGAGACAGAAGTAACTTGTTTGCTGAAGCTGTGTCCCGTTTCTTTACTTCAAGAAACTGGTGCTACGGGGTTTGTCCTGTGGTAATTATGAAACCTCCCTTCTACGGCTCCATATCCCATGGTGGGACACTGATTTAGAATATTCTGGGTCTTAGGTGGGGCTTCAGGCTATGATGTCACATCTGCTGAGAATTTTTGCTGCCTAATATAGTTGAGTGCATAGTGCAGCCTAACTTCTAGCACAGTTACTGTATCTCTTCAATGTGTCCAGCTATTTTAATAAACTATGCAGGAGTTTTTAGTGCTTTGAGACCTGAGGCCCCTTGAGAGGCTAGACAGATATTTGTCAAACGGATTCAACAGTCATTTGGGGGGAGGACTGACTGACAGCAGACTGACACATATACACAAGTCAGAATGATTGCAGAATCTTATTTATATCTAAATTGAGTTTAAAAAAAACCCTTATTTCATTCCTATTGAAGTCATTCATCTTTGAGCTGTATTTCATATACATTTAGTGATAGCGATGCTTACAGATCAGACTATATGTAGAGATCAGAAATTAGAGAGAGACCAGATGCAATTGCCAGCAAGAGATAGAGATTATTTGCAGATTATTCTTTCAACTTTCATCTTAAAGCTAAGAATGGAGCAAAGCCTTCCTTTGTCTTTTTTTCTGCTCTTTCAGTGAAGACCTGGAATTCAAGTACAGTGAGAACATCTGTGGGTTCACCTGCCACTGGAGGTGAGTGTTCCTATCCGCATGTCCTTATGCAACATAAATTGAGAGGGATTCCATGCTCAATGTCTGGGGGATTCAGATCTGAGCATGTAGTTCCAATTGGTAGGTACATGGTAATATTAAAATTGCTAACAAGACTGCATGCAGATTCAGTTTCCCAGGTATCACAGAAACTTGTTCTGCTGTATCAGATTCTCAATCAGTTCAAAAAGCAAGGGGTAGTTATCCTTGTCTGCACAGTGGTGTACATGTGTACTGTTAGGCAATCTCTGCAGTAGAAACAATAGATGCCAGAAAAGTGTGGCAGAACAGACAGCTTGAGCAGTGAGTATTTCAGCTAACCAAGTGAAAACTGTGACTGAATGCAAGGTAATGGCAGTTGGAAAGTGGTGCACCCACCCTATGGATGTTGAAGCAAATTCCTTTGAGCAGAATAGCAGTAAGTAGTCTCCTTCATATATGAATGTGTCAAAGGATTAAATGCCTTAAGGACTTCTGATTTCAGTCAAAATCGATGGGTTGAGCTCTATGCAAAAGTACTTCTGATTGATGTCACCAAGCTGTTACTGTCTATACAGTGTACTGGTATTTCACAGTGGTCTCAAGTGTCAGTTTAGTGAAGATGTAGCTCATCCAGAGTAGGGATCACACTCTTTCTCAGCTTAAAACCACTGAGATTTGTACATATATCTGGCAGTTGTTTGTGGTCCCAAATTTGTGACATCCGTATGCTGGCATTTACCAGGGTGTTTTATGTGAGAAGTCTAGTTGATCTGGATCCCTTCTATAAGTTCAGGACAGTTATGAGGTTGGATTGTTTCTAAGATGCCAGTCTTTCTTCTTTGTTTATAGAAGAAGCCTTCAATAAATGAGTTGCTGGCTTTTGCAACAAGTTTTGGTTTTAGTGTGTTAAAACTGGGCAAGCCACTCCGTTGCGTTTAGAGGGTATAGCTGGAGTCCAGAGCTCAGCTCTTAAAAGGCAAAGTACTAAAGGTAGAACCTCAGGGGTAGGGGGAGGAAGATGCAAAGCTAGTTTTAAGCTACCTTTGCAACCTTTGGAATCTGTTCTACTTTACAAACTAAAATGTTTCCTGGTGGAAATCGGGTCATTTAAATTATGCTGTCAGTCATAGCAGACTTCCCAGACTCCTTATGTCTGCCAGAATGATTGTTGCAAGCTGAGCTCTATCACCACTTCTTCCTTTCACTGAAATGTCCATGACAGCGTGCCCTCGTCTGAGGTCTGCACAAGGGCCTGGAATGATCCAGCCTTCTCAATGCAGTTTTATCAAAGGCATCCTCTCACAGCCCTTTCTAGTATGTTTACACCATCCTCGCTGCAGTGCAGCAATTTTGCAGAGGGATTGAACCCCTGGAGAAAATCCCTGCCCAGCTTGTTAGCTCATGCTGGAAATTAGACAGAGACCTGCAGCTTTTCAGTGTGGTGAGTAAAAATCAGTTGTAGCTATCAGGAAATAGTTTGAAAATGTATGAGAAAAGGAGATAAAAGAAGTTTCTGCCCTGATATATCTTGTTTTTCCTGCTGTTGTACAGAGAACACCACTTCTGTCACTGAGTCTGTCTCGACTGTGAGCTATGGGATGAGTAGTAGAACCAAAACTGGTGAAAGGTACACTTTTTCTTGACATTTTGTTAGGCTGTTGTGGTCAGTATGGTCTCAAGGGACAGGTGTTCTAATGGCTTGGAGAACAGGTGAGTCCCAGATGCTGTGGTTTAAGCCCATTAAAGGTTGTGAGCTTTCCTCAGGGCTAAGTGGAACAGAGATGGGAAGGGATAAATATCTTTTGTAGAGCAGTTTAAAGCAGATCTAATTGTGGATTTCAGCGTGGTTACAGTGTTAGTCAGTAAAACTCTCAGTGCCAGCAGTGGATTTTTGTTAGGAGGAGCAAGTTGTCAGGCCCTTTGAAAACACTTGTAAAAATACTCAGCTGTGTGAAATTTGTAGTTTGGGCTTATTTTTGTAGGCCCAACATATGACTGCCATCAAATATCCTTTGTTTGTCTAGCCTAGAGTTTGGTTGGTAGATAAATGCCTTGCTGAGGACAGAAGACTGTTACGCATTCTTGATTAACTCAAAGATGCAGTTGCTTAGTATAGGATTACATGGTATCACAATTATTACTGGCATATCCAGGCATCCTCAGCATGCAAAATATCCATCAAGAAAAATAGGAGGGCAGCCAATTTAAATCTCTTAACTTGGGCTTGCATCTGCCCTGAAAATTATCCCAAATTTGCCATTATGTTTCTTCTGATTTAGTTCCAACATCAGCATTTTGATATTTGAGTCATGATATACTGAGCACCTTAGAGAACTTGCTGTCAGATTTGACCTCCAGCTGTACCAGAAATTAATGTGTGACAGTGGTGTCATTGCTCTTTGCCTCAGTTTCCCCAGCTCTGTCATGGGGAACATTTCCAAATGCTATGTGTGGCTTACTTCATTAATGCTGATTAAGTGGTTTATGGCTCAAATAAACACAAATTAGAAGATAATTCTGTATTTCTGGATCAAATTACCAGTTTGCGGTCAGTGAAGCAACACTGACATGAGCTCAAAATTATGCATACTAGAAGTAAAAATTTCAAAGGTACTTCATCGAATCATTGAATGGTTTGGGTTGGAAGGGACCTCAAAGATCATCTAGTTTCAACACCCCTGCCATGGCAGGGACACCTCCCACTAGACCAGGTTGCTCAAGGCTTCATCCAGCCTGGCCTTGAACACTTCCAGAGATGGAGCATGCACAGCTTCTTTAGGCAACCTGTTGCAGTGTCTCACCACTTCAGGGTGAAGAACTTCTTCCTTGTATATAGTCTAAACCTGCCTTCTCCCAGCTTCCAACCATTACCCCTCGTCCTGTCACTGCAGGCCCTGGCACAAAGTCCCTCCTCGGCCTTCTTGTAGGCCCCCTTCAGGTACTGGAAGGCCACTAAGAGGTCTTCCCAGAGCCTTCTCTTTTCCAGGCTGAACAAGCCCAACTGTCTCAGCCTGTCCTCATAGGAAAGGTGTTCCAACCCTCTGACCATCTCGGTAGCCCTCCTCTGGACTCGCTCCAACAGCTCCATATCTGTTTTGTGTTGGGGGCTCCAGAGCTGGATGCAGTATCCCAGATGGGGTCTCACGAGGGCAATGCTGCCTGAATTACTCTTCAAGTTACATTTTTTAAAATGTGACTTACCCTCCAGGAACCCCACAGTTGTAAATTAAAGGGATTCAGAGCTCCTGTGTGGCCATGTCTTTTTTTTTTTTTTTTTAATTATTATTATTTTTCTTTTCTGTTTTTTTCTTAAAAGTGTTTAAGTGTTGTTCTACTTAGTGCTTTGTCACAAAGCATTTGTGACTTGGCCAGCTGTGTCTCATTTGTAAAAGTACCTTAGACTCTTCTATACTTAAGTGCTGTTGTTTGTCAATAAAACTCTGACTTTTACTTAAATTGCTTTTGACTCATTCAGGTACTCTTGAGGTTGTGGGAGGTTTGGAGTAGGCAACAGTTGGACTTTTATGCTGATTCCTGGCACTGCAGAGAGTTATTTTTTTTCTTTAACCACATACTTTTCATGTTTTGTTTCTCCAGTGCCACTGGCAGCTGCTGTGATGTGACCCCCAGCTCTCGCTCGTCTCCTCCCACTGTACATCGCCGAGTTGAAAGGAGGAGAGAAGTGGTGCGGTCTCAGACACTCCCACGGACTACAGGAACACAGGCCAGGAAAGCGCTTTTTGAGAAATTTGAACAGGATGGTGGAAAGTATGTCACACACCTTGTCTCCAGAATGGGTTGGCTAATGGGAAACTAATTTGTCAATTATTACCAGCAGAGGACAGCTGGGTGGGAGGACTCTCTCAGTGTAGGATTTTGAGCTAAGAGACAATATGTGGTCATGCGTGGATAGCTTCACTGACTTCACAGGCTGAGCCCTGGAAATTCACCGCTACAGATTCCTCTGGCTTTGGAGTTCTTCAGCTGAAGAAGCAGGTATGTTTTATCAGGAAAGAGTGCTGTGAGAGCTGCCTTCTCCGTTATTATAAAAGACTGGGAATATAGCGACTTTCTGTTGCCACTTATTAAGGAACAAAAGCATGGACTATTCCTTATGCACAGCGATGGGGGTATGATTTAAATAGAAGAGGGCTTGGAATACTGGCTTTAGTGAAATGAAAATGAGTTTTTCTTGGAGGACCAGCAAGTTGAAGTTTCAGCAACGTGTTTCTCAAAGATCACCTGGACAGGTGCTGACTTGGGCAAGGTTGCATAGATGTTGCTGACAAATAAGTTTAAGTTTTTCTAGAATTTAATTTAATCTCATCTCTGTTAATTTTCCAGAGGAAAAGGAGAATCCAGAGCTAAGCTGAAGAGGTCGCAGAGTTTTGGGGTTGCCAGCGCTAGCAGCATTAAACTAATTCTGTTAGATAGATAGATAGATATATATATATATATATATATATATATAGGATACAAGGTGAAGACGTGTTAGCATTTTCAGTGTGCTTTTTTTGGGAGAATTTTCCAAAAAAATATACTCAAAGTGAATGTAAAACATGCTAGACAATGAGCTAACTTCCTCAAGATCATCAAGTTCTGTGTGGGTAACACAAACATCATGGTTTGTATGGGCAGCACTTCAAGACAGTCAGTGATTGCATGAATGAGATTCTGTATGTCTGTCAAAGCAATGCATTAGTGTTTGTCTGAAAGCCTACATTTTTGTGCTTATGGATGTAGACTTCAGTATAAGCTCACTTTTTTTTTTCTTAGTTTCAGGCTATTATTTTTGCATTCTTATTATATAGGGCAAGATCTGAATAACATTTTGCCAGTACAAGGAGACTATGGCCCTTTTTCTACACAGCAGACCAAAATACTCTCTACTGGTATTAGACAAGGGAATTTGTAGTAAATGGTTGAGGTTGAATCCCATGGTGTTAATGACCTAATTTCTATGAGGTAACATCAGTGTAGCTAAAAGAATTCAGCAGTTGAGATTTTTGTGATTTTTACCTGGCCTTAAACTGCAGGTGCCAAAGCAATTTCCAGGAGAAAGAAAATAGTACAGGCTTTTTTTCTGTAATATGTTTCACAACATTATTTTAAAATGTGCATTATTATTGCTAAACTCTAAATTATAGTATTCACAAGCAGAACTAGTGAAAATTACTGTTAGTTGCTTACCAGAAAAGCTGGGGCTTGAATTTTATATGACGGAAAAGCAGCATGAGACAAAAGCCCGAGTATGTTTCTTTTGAATGTGGTGGTAGAAAGTAACAATAAGCGTTTGTTCTAAGAATCTGATTTTGCAGTAGGCGTTAGTTCTTCCTATATTTCTACTGATCTGTGTAAACAGGCATTGAATTGGGCCTTACTGAAAAGCAAAGCAAGCAAACGTAGTCCTTATCTAGTGTTATTCACAGCCACAAAATGAACCATTCTTCCATTATAAATACCTCACAGGGATAAGCGGTGTCCTTGGTTTCTGCAGATACTGGTGCTTTGGGCCTGCTCTAGAGCTCACTGACATCGACAAGATTCTTCCCAGTATTTTCTTTCTGGGCTTTAGATCAGGGTCCTTGACTGTATGTCTGCTTTGCATCTGGTCATTTCAGGCAAAAAGGCTTTAATTGCTGAGTGTGCTGTTTTGTTTTTTTTTTCCTCAGAATACAAGTAATATAATGGATCTACAAAGAGGGGAAGAGAAACATAAAACCTATGCTCTGTTGCTTTGGTTAGTGGGATAGAAGGACAGAAAACTGCAGTGAGCAAAACCAGCTCTTCCCTGTTCCCCCATGCTGCATTAACATGCATATTTTTTTCATCATGACAGCACATTGATCTCCAAAACTTCTCCTCAAGCTGGAATGATGGGATGGCATTCTGTGCTCTTGTGCATTCTTTCTTTCCTGAAGCTTTTGATTATAATAAGCTTGACCCAGTCAATCGCAAGCAGAACTTTGAGCTGGCCTTCACCATGGCTGAGTGAGTATCACATTAGATCTCTGTGAAGTACTTCCAGTTCAAGTCTAATGTGGCTGGGCAGCAGTAAAAAGTTTAATCATTCTTCTTGTAGATCCTGTATCACCAGCTTACACGTGTCATGCCAAAAAAAAGATAATAAAGCTCTGCATAGAGAAGGCATAGAACAGGTGACTCGGCAGTCTAAAATCAGAGGTGGTTTTATGAGGCACAGGATAGTTCATGGAGTCCTGGGTTCAGGTCATTCATCGTCTTCAGGCAGTACTTGAATTCTGCTTTCTCACCTCTGTGATTCTCACTAGTCTTAGCACTGACACTTGAGAAATCGGCCTCATGAGTTATACTTGGACAGAAGAGGAAAAAATGCTACTTCTTTCTGGTTTTTGTTTTGTTTTTTTAATTATTTTATTCAAGTAATGAATGATTCTTAATGATTTTGCCAATATTAATTGTTAAAAAAGACGTTTGAGTTCATAGAGCACAAGGCATCCAATGTTTACTAACCAACAGTCCATAGAAACCGGATATACAACTGGTATTTTCTTAGCCAATCCCACCTGCTTGATACCAAATTTCAACTTGAGGCATGTTAATATATCCATCCAATCTCTCTGGAAAAACTGTGACGCCCTGAACGGCAGGGAGCAAGTAGATTAACTTTTGGAATTGGGTTTTGTGGCAGGGTTCACATCTCTCTCTCCGTTTCTTTGGTTAAACAAGAATAAAGGTTGAATTCAGTGTAAGTAGAGTTAGATCAAGGCTGAGAGCTGCTCAACCTGGTAACTGCATTTTTGTAAAACAGAGCTAATACCCTCAGTCACACTGACCTGATCCTTTCTGATGCAGTATACCAGGCAATTAAATGGTAACTTGTTTATTAAATTCATCATGAGTGTGAACTTGTCAGCTAGAAATAGTAACTTTCTGAGCCCAGTATCAACATGATTCTTACTTACTGTTTTATTTGACTTGTGTAACAGTAAACACTCCATGTGGTATGCAGCTGGGTTTGGTACACTTTCCAAATACTAACAGGATGTGGGAATACATGGCTAGTTTCCTGCAGCTTCTCATACAGCTTCAAACATTGGTACCACCACACTGAAGCTCTGGGGTTCATTCAGAGTGGTTTTTTTCTTTTTTTCAAGTAATAACTTACAGAACTGGATTTGCCATTTGCCATTCCAAAGAAAAGCTTTGAAAATTCTTAGCGTAATGTTGGCTCTCCTTATTACAGCCCCTAGCAAAGGAATTCATTTGGGAATTACAAGGTGTTAATACACACATATCTATACGTATATATAAAAAAATTTTGTTGCTTGTCAGTGAGTTGAAAGAGATTCTATGACACTTTTAGGTGGTTGATCTCTAAAGTAAAACTATCCATAACTCTCAAAGGAAAGTTGCAGTGTTTTTCTATCTCAGTAAGTATAGGGGAGAACAAAAGACAGCATGCGCACAACAGTAAGAAACATTAGGTAAGAGTATCTACAGAAATTACTACTTCATAGGTGTGATTGCCTTTAAACTAACTGTTCTCTTCTAGTGCCAGAAAAGGCTTTTCTCTGTTATTGCTGTTCACCTCAGTGTGAGCTCTGCTGATCAAATTGCTTCCTGCTCTTGTGATTTTTCATCTTGGGCCTCAGCAGATCTGTTCCTTTCTGTTGGGCCAGATCTCAGTCAGGCTTCTGCTCTCCAACCTGATCATCTGAGACTGTTGTCCAAGTCACACACACCTTGAAGATATGGAGTGGTGGAGAAGAAACAGCCCACAGCCACGTGGGCCTTCATTGGCACATATCATCTCTTCTCATGTTTTGCCATTCTTTTGGAGCTTCCTGTGTAATAACCAGAAAAACTCGTGATTTGCGAACTCGCATGACCTTGCTTACTGAGACTTGGACAGGGGAATGTGAGATTGGGCTACATGCTACAGATATCAGGGATGTGAATGGGAGTCAGTAGATGAAAAAAACCCAATGACCTACAGGGCTTTGGATCAGATCCCAGTATAGAGGAAGGAGGAGAAAGAATAGGAATATTCCATGGTCACAAAAATAATCTCCAACCTGAGCCTGACCATTTCATTGTGAAATGAAATCTTGCTGCTAAACCTCAGGATTTCTCTAATACCTCAGTGATGCTCAGCGTGATCAGAGCATCAAATGAGTCTTGGAAGTAGTTACAGGCCTTAGATTTAACTCTTGATTCACTGTGTCTGTTTTATTATTGCTACAGGAAAATGGCTCACTGCGATCGTCTGATAGAAGTGGATGACATGATGGTGATGGGTCATAAGCCGGATCCCATGCGTGTCTTCACCTATGTCCAGTCTTTATACAATCATCTGCGACGCTTTGAATAAAATCATTGACACCTCTCCAGCCAGAAGGGTCAAGTACAGTGTGCTAGTGGGAAGAGTGACATTTTGCAAATGGAACGCAGTGTTATTTCTTGCTTTTTACTGTCCCTTTGCTTACATTCAACTGCATGGCTGGCTGACTGAAGTGTTGCTGAGCAGCGCCCAAAGTGTTGATCACATCAGCATGTCAGTAAGACAGAAATATGTTTGGAAAAAAAGACAAAAACATAGGGAAAGGTAAACGCTGTCATTTTGGTGCTAGTAGTAGGTTGGACTTTTAATATTACTGTGTTTAAAGATCCCAGGAACCTAATTTGCTGCTCGTATATCTGTTAGGCTGGGGACACAGTTTTATGCAGTGACAGGCAACTCTGCTATGAAGGTGTTCCCTCTTAAAATGCAGGTGAAACTCCAGAAGGTAGCACCTTCAATTCCACTTGTCCATTGAGCATAGCACAAAAGAAATGGCATATGGACAAGGAAATTTCCATTTCACAAATAATAACCTGAAGTACTCAACCACTAGGGCAATACTGCCTCTCCTCCAACCCTGCACCCCACTCCACCGTATATGCACACACACACATGCCTCAAACAGGCATTGTTCTGTTCTTTTAAAGCAGAAAGAGAACACGGGCTCTTACTGTGCAGACTGGGGGGACAGATAACTACCATGTTACATAACATTGTTCATCTGTAATGATTAAATCTGAAGTGATTTGCTTAGAGGCTTGCTAAAGCCTCTACTGGCAGTACTGGATTAATTTCTTGATCACAAAGGATAGCAACAGGTGGGGCTGTTCTGTATATGACATTGTGTGTTTGCGCGATTGAAGATTACAGGAAAGGGGGGCAGCTAGCAAGGTACAAAATCGTTTTAACAGTTGCATAGAAGCAAGACTGTAGCATGCTTTCATCCAGACTCTGGGTGACAGCAACTCTCCAGTGTAGACAGGAATGAAGCCTTTATGATTTGCTGGGTCCTCATGCTGACACTGAGGCGGACAGGCAATATGCTAAAAAAAGTATGGAAGATGGGGTTTTGAAATGCTTTGGACTAGCTTCTGTTTTCAGTTAAATTAGCATTAAACCCACAGTACAGTGGGATTATTCCAGATTTACTGGACAAAAATGTCATGTGTCACCCTTTCTGGTTTTCTCTTGGATAAATCAACAGAGCTTTGTTTTCACATTGAAAGTTAAAAACAAAACCAATAAAAAAGCATACTTGGAAAAAAAAAAAAGCCTATTAAAATTATTTCTTTCCTAAGAACAGGCTCATAGAAAGTAAAAAAAAAAAAAAAAAAAAAGGCGCCACAAGCCCTCTGCTCACTCTAGAGAATGTTTTTTAACCTGCATTTGTGCTTTTTGTAGCTATTTATAAAGATTACTTTGGTTCTGTATTCATGACCATTTATAATAAAATATGTCAAATGCTCTTCAGATTTACTGCTTCTCCTTAAAGTGAAGTGACAAATAACAAAGTAAAATCAGTGAAAAGAACCCAGAGCTTTTCCTTAGAAGATTTTTGTTCTAGTCGTGATGCTGTGTGCTCTGAATTCAGTTTTAAAACCTATAGATGTTCAGTGGCATTTGGAATAGGATTTTAGTTCAGCCACCCTTTCTAGTGAAGTTTACTTAAGAAACCATGAATGAAGCAACCACTTTGTTAGCAGTCTCAGAAAAACAAATGAACGAACACCGAAAGTGTACAAAGGTGAAGTATAAGTTAACTGCTGAAGGTCTGGATCATGAAGTTCTGTTTGAAGTGTAGCTAGGCTGTTGCTATTGACACTATGGAAACAGTTTGAAAGACTTTTAAATATACATCTGAATATAAGTAGCCAAAAGATACTTGGTCAAACTAGCAGGATCCTTGATATTGCTAATCTCACAGCTTTAATGCAAGTGGACAGAGGTTGGGTGGATTGTTCATATTTGTCATATGACTGCCATTGTATTCAGTTTTTGACTTTGTCTTGGATGACCATAATTCTGAGTAGTAAATGCGTGCCTGTTGCTCTACCAAATGCTCTGTAAGGATAAACACACTGTACTTGTGTTTTGGAGAAGCGATTAGAGTAAGCATGATGAGAAATCTGTCCACAACCGGCACACACGATACACATATTTACATTCTCAGAGCAGAATACCTCTCATTGACTAGCAGAGCGAAGTTCCATCCTAACTACAAGAAGAGGGACAATATGGCTTTATATTCACATTCCTTCACAGTCCCAGGTCATGGATGTTATTCCTGTGTGATGTGAGTGCTAAAGACAGAGGTAAATGCTTGGCCAGTTTAGGCCTAGTAGCAAATAATTATGTAAAAGAAGTTGTAGACTGCAAGATTACTGCCAAGTCACCAGAGGGGGGTTTACGTCTTTTCTAATTTAGCTTGTTTTCATAGCTACCCAGAAGCTATTTGTACAGGTTTTCTAAAGTCTTCCCACTTCAGAGAGGTGAAGGTAAAGATAACTGGTACTTGCCAGCAAACTGATTGCAGAGGAATGGAAGACTGTAAGCTGATTTCAGCTTCTGGTGGTTTGCGTGTAAGTAGATGAGGGAGATGGTGCTATGACACAATTTTAGAAAAAAAAAAACTACAGCTTTGTGCATTAAGAGAATATGAATGACCTTGACTATTAGATTGTATGATTAAATTAAAGTATGTAATCTATGCCCCCTGCTGGTTTTTTTAGTATTTTTAATTTTAAAAAAAAGCAGAGTTTGTGTATATATGATAGAAAATGTGTTAGCATGAGTGAGAACAATATATTAAGTTGCCATAGTGTGTATTTTACACAGATGGACTGTTGCCAGCTTTTCCAATGTTTCTGCACTGTGTCTAAAATTCAGTACTGTCAAAGGTGGTTTACTGGCAACTTGATCCTACTTGTAAAGGCTAGATTAATTTGTTCTGTGCAAGATTTTCCAAATAATCTCAGCAGAGACATCACCTAGTTTTTAAAATTATGTTTGCATATAGCTTCCCACAGCAGGGAAGTCCTCCTCCTTGAAAGTACAGTAATTGGGTGGATGACTTTCATCGCTTCTCCCTTTGTGTGACATTTCCAATAAAGCGTTTAATCTAAACATATGCTCAAACCAGTGCAAACTCTTGGATACACGTCGTTAGGTATAAAATCAGCCTACATGGTTCAACATGTGTCACTAACTTAAACCTGGCCTGGCTTACACAGATAGTTTTAAAGTGTCCAGAACAAAAATTGGCATTGCTTTAGGTAAGGTGCGCCTAAAAGGCACTTTTGATTATGCTAAAATAGCTCTATGTCTAGATAAAGCCTCAGTGGAGTTAGTAATGCGGAATCAGAAGAGTTTGGGCTGGAAGGGACCTTTAAAGACCATCTAGCCCAACAACCCCCACCAGGAGCAGGGACATCTTTAGCTGGATCAGGCTGCTCAGAGCCCCGTCTGCCTTGGCCTTGAATGTTCCCAGGACTGGGGCATCAACCACCTCTCTGGGCAGCCTGTGCCAGTGTCTCACCACCCTCACCCTAAATTTTCTTCCCACTATCTAGTCTAAACCTACCCTCTTTCAGTTTGCAACCCTTACCCCTTGTCCTATCACCACCCTCCCCGATCAAGAGTCCCTCCCCACCTTTCCTGCAGGCCCCCTTTAAGCACTGGGAGGCCGCTATAAGGTCTACCCCGGTGCCTTCTCCAGGCTGAACAACCCCAACCCTCTCAGCCTGTCCTCAGAGGGGAATATTCTGGGCACTAGTGGAACACCAGAATTCAGACCTCTTACGTTAGCCTGCTTTGCAATTTCAGCAACATTGAAAGCAAGCAGTTGATGCTGCAGCATCAGCTCAGCCTAGAGACTTTCCCCACTTCGATGCTGCCACAGCAGTTTGGGTGACAGTCTAATCCTCTGAAGACTGAGACTATCTGTGTTATTTTGAAGGCATCTAATAAGGAACACGGCAACATATTTAATTTAGATCTAGTCTCGTGAATGCTGGTTATTTAGACTTGTCCACAGAAAACCTATTTTTCCACACTGAAGACTTGGGCCACTTTATAAATAACGAACCCGGGTTCTATATCCAGACACAAATTGCCAAGGTGAAGACCTGCTCCTTTGCAAAAATCCTTTGTAAAAGCGCCAGTACGGGCTGTGGGAGGTTAGCCGTATTTCGGCAGCGCCGAGGCCGGCAGTCGCTCACCAGCACTTCCCACCGAGGAGGGGTCGCTTTCCCGCCCCTGTGCCCGCTGCCCGCTCGCAGGTCGCAGCGCGAAGTGTCTCCCAGCGCCGCGCTCGGCCCTGCCCGCGGGCCCGCCCCCGCCGCGCGTGCCGGCCTGTGGCCGTTGGCGGGAAGCGTGGCTGCGGGGACAGCGGTTGGCTGCGAGCAGGTGGGGCCGGGGGCGGAGGAGGGAGCTGGGGGGGCGGGGGGAGGTGAGGGGGCAGGGGGCGGGAGCTGGGCGGGCTGTTGGAGGCGTTGTGCTGCCCGTGAGGGACCTGGGCCGGCGCGGCGCGCGGCGGAGCCCCGTCTGCCGCGGGGTCGTTTTCTCCCTTATAAACCGCTAGAGGTTCTCAGGAATTAACAAGCCTATTCGTTTTCATTCTTTTCCAACCTGTCCTCACTGCTAAGTTGGTTTTACCTGTGTTATTTGAAGAATAGCGCACTGTTGTCAGCCTCGGAAGTCTACAATGATTTAACCCCTGAAAACCATCTAAGGTAAAAATAAAAATTTCTTATGTCATATAGTTCATATTGAAGGATCAGTTGTAAGTTTCGTATTAACGGATTAAAAGGAAATAACCTTTTTATGGTAAGTTAACCATGAGGAACAGATTCAGGGTGGGTAACTACAAATTAAATACTTTATGATGGTGTTGCTCACAAGTTGGGTCAGGACAGCACCAGATACTGGGTTTTCAGAATGAAACTGCATGGAGTCCCATGGGTCTCACAACAATGTCTTGGAGGACCGTCATTCAGGGATTCCTCACCTTTCAAAGTGTCATGGATTAGGGTTGGGCTGGCCACAAACGAATGGCAGATGCTCTTTATTACGTGACTGAGCACATTTTCAGAAACCTAACACATTAATTGTTCTCAACCACCATTCAGCTATCTCAGCATTTCAGTTTATTAGAAACCATTTTGTCATCGCTCTTTAATTTGGTCAGATTTCTAAAAGCCTTGGAATGTTACTGAGAGTACAGATAATAAAATGTTGTGGAACATGACTAATATGCAGCCTGATAACTTATTCTGTGACTTGCACTGGTCAAAGTAAACAAAGTTCAAACTAGTTTTTGAGTTCAGATCTACCTAAGTCATTGGAAAACTTTCAGTTGTTATGGAAATGGCTCCAGTTCCTGCTCCAGCTGTTCATGTGACAAAAATTACTGCTTTCAACTAGCTCTTTTTAGCATGTTATGTTAAGAAGCTGTTAAAAAGTACTCATTAGAGGGGAAAAACAAAAAAAGTACATCTAGTCCAAAGGGGGCCAGAATGTAGAAATCAAGGGCCAGCCCACAGGAGCATTGCTCTCTTGTACAAATAGTTGCAGGCTTCATGTGTGCAGTACCATATAAATGGATTTACAGGTCTGCCCCAGTAGTGGTCTATGTAATTGATACTAATCAGTGTTCAGCCTAGTCATAGTTTTGCTTTGCCTCATGAATTGGGAGCATGCTGAGTGTCTGTGATCACAGCTTTCCATCCTCCTGCGTCAGTTAGCATGAATCATTCACTTTCCTTGCTTGCCTTGCGCCCCATTCTTTGCTGCTTCTGGAGTCTCTAGGTCCTTCTCTGAGGCTAATGGCATCAGTAATGTCAACCCTGTTTTCTGAAGCTTGTATTTTTCTTTGTCTAACTCTGAAATAGCTGCATTTTTCTTTAAGACGGTGTTTCTTCATCTGCAACCCCTTTTTTGCTCCTCTGGAGTACATGCAGATTTCTTTTTGCACAGCAGCTGGCATGACAGGCACTGTAGTTACCAGTTTTAATGATCACTGACAGAATTTAGGTACCGTTTGAAATTAAAGATCATCATTAACAGCTTTCTAGCTTTCACCATGCTGTATTTGCAGCAATTGCAGTTGCTTCCCACTTTTCTGTCTTGGATCAGCTGAAGATCTTTTGACCAATGCTACTTGCTGCTTTATCACGTTGATAGCTCTTTGAAGCTTGTTGGGAACTCTGAGCAACCCTGCTCTGATCTAAACTGGTAGGAGGGGGCACAACTGTACCATCTGGCGTGCTACTCTTTTTGTCTCCCTCGTTTCTTCTGCCTGGCTCCTAATCTCTTTTGTCCCAGGAAAGCTTATAGTTGCCACAAAGGTGGAGCATACTGCCAAGGATATTTTATGGCTGACATTTTGGATAGCTAGGTGTACTTAACACACCTTTCATTTGCTTTCGCTATCTTTACGCATTTCTGCAATAAATCGATCAAAAATTACTGCCCGAAGCTGTGGGAACTATCTCAATTAATGTACAAAGAATACGTTTTTGTTTCCAGGCAGATCTTATCCGGGAACGGCTGGAAGGAAGCGCCGTGGCTGCGCGGGCGTGCTGCCTGCCGCCGGTGCCGCGGCAGGAGGCTGCCGGAGGCGGCGCTGCCCTTCCCGCCGCAGCCGGTCTGCGTTCCCGTGGCAGCCGGTCTGTTGGCCTTCCGCGCTGTTCTGGGCCCCTTCCGGAACACTTCGTCACACATTTAGAAAGAAGTGATGTGCTGCTGCTGTGGAGATTGAAGCTGGGACATGGCTGGGAGCAATGCCCCTCCCTGAAGGGGAACGGAGGACGTGGCCATTAGCCAGAGTTAGGCCTTGGGAGCAGCATCAGCGAGAAGTGTGTGAGGGAGAAGGGGGATGGTTTTAAGGGTACCTGTGCTGGAGTGTGGACAGAGCTGTGTGTTGCTGAGGACCAGCTGTGTGCATTTGGGGTGAGGATTTGTCTCAGAAGACTGCATGAGCGTAGTGTGAGAATAGGAAAATTGACAACCAAACTGCTGTGACTTTGCACATATTTTGGGCATTGGTTTCACCCTACATTAAACCATTATCCCGAGTGTGCTTTGTTCTTTGTTCTGCTTCAGTCCTTCCTAGGCTTTTCCATTTCCTCATTTACCTGCTGTATTTCCTCCTTCAGCTTTTCAGGTGCTGTTTTCTCTCTCTTTTTTATTTTTCTAATGACCATTATATTTCTTTTTTACAACCTAGAGTTCATCCACCTCTCCAGCCATATTTTTAAAAGGTGTTTACTTCTCCAACCTATGGGAGAATATTTATATTTCATATTTGTTCACTTCTCATTTTTCTGTGACTGTCCATTTAGTAATTCCATCCTTCCTCACAGGTCTCCTTTTCTTTCTCATCTCCCTCCTATTGCAGACAGCCCATCTTTTCCTCTCAGTTCCACTTTCAAGCCTCTTACCCTCTCTCCTCCTAGCTTCCATTCCCAAATTCTTCTGTTTCTTCCTTCTCCCACTTCAAACTCTCTCCCTTGCACCTTAGCAAATTCTTGGGAAGCCTTGAACGAGAAGTCTTTTCATACCTGTGTCATTTTGCAGGTAAAAGGGGCAAGAATTTTTCTCACCCTTATGGACCTGTCTTCTCCCCTTCTTGCTTCTGCAGCCAAATACAATACTATTCCCATTTTTAGGTTTCACATTCCAAGAACTGACCCGCATTATATCCAGAAACTTTCCAAAAAACAATGGCCAGACTGTTGCAAGCTGTAGAGACGTCGGAACATCTGTTGGGCTTTACGTTGGGACGTCTCTTGGGCTCTACGTCTGGTTTTAGCTCATTTGCGGCTATACGTCGGGACGTCTTCTGAAGTCTACGACGGGACGTGTGTTAGGCGCTACGTCAGAATGTACATTGGTGTCTACATCTGGCTTGAGGTTAATTTCGGCTCTACGTCGGGACAGCTGTTGGGCTCTATCTCGGGACGTCTTTTGGGCTCTACAGCTGGCTGTAGCTCACTTTCGGCTCTACGTCGGAACGTCTGTTGGGCTCTGCGTCGGGAGGTCTGTTGAGCTCTACGTTGGGACGTCTCTTGGGCTCTACGTCTGGCTTTAGCTCATTTGCGGCTATACGTCCGGACGTCTTCTGAGCTCTACGTTGGGACGTGTGTTGGTCTCTACGTCGGAACGTACGTTGGTTTCTACGTCTGGCTTGAGGTTAATTTCGGCTCTACGTCGGAACGTCTCTCGGGCTATACGTCAGGACGTGTGTTGGGCTCTACGTCTGGCTGTAGCTCACTTTCTGCTCTGCGTCGAAACATCTGTTGGTCTCTACGTCGGGACGTCTGTTGGTTTCTACTTCGATATGTCTGGCTCGAGCTCGCTTTCGGCTCTACGTCGTGACGTCTGTTGGGCTCTACGTCGGGACATCTGTTGGGCTCTACATCGGGACGTCTGTTCGGCTCTAAGTCAGGACGTATTTAGAGATCTAAGTTGGGACGTCTCTTGGGCTGTACGTCTGGCTTGAGCTCGCTTTCAGCTCTACGTCGTGACGTCTGTTGGGCTCTACGTCAGGACGTCTGTTGGGCTCTACGTCGGGACGTCTGTTGGGCTCTACGTCGGGACGTGTGTTGGGCTCTGTTGGGAAGTCGCTTGCGCTCTACATCGGGACGTCTTTTGGGCTCTACATCTGGCTGTAGCTCACTTTCGTCTCTACGTTGGAACGTCTGTTGGGCTCTACGTCGGGACGTATATTGGGCTCTACGTCGGGACGTATGTTGGGCTCTACAACGGGACATGTATTGGACTCTACGTCGGGACGTCTGTTGGGCTCTACGTCGGGACATCTCTTGTGCTCTACGTCTGGCTTGAGCTCGCTTTCTGCTCTACGTTGGGATGTCTGTTGGTCTCAACGTCGGAACGTCTCTCGGGCTATACGTCGGGACGTGTGTTGGGTTCTACTTTAAGAAGTCTGGCTTGAGCTCGCATTCGGCTCCACGTCGGGACGTCTGTTGGGCTCTACGTCGAGACGTCTGTTGGGCTCTACGTCGGGACGTCTGTTGGGCTCTATGTCAGGATTCAGCTTACTTTCAGCTCTACGTCGGGACGTCTGTTGGGCTCTACGTCGGGACGTGTGTTGGGCTCTACGTCGGGATGGGTGTTGGGCTCTACGTCGGGAAGTCGCTTGGGTTCTACGTCGGGTCGTCTTTTGGGCTCTAAGTCTGGATTTTGCTCACTTTCTGCTCTTCGTCGAAACATCTCTTGGGCTCTACGTCGGGACGTCTGTTGGTCTCTACTTCAATATGTCTGGCTTGAGCTCGCTTTCGGCTCTACGTCAGGACGTCTCTTGGGCTCTACGTCTGGCTTGAGCTTACTTTCTGCTCTACGTTGGGATGTCTGTTGGTCTCAACATCGGGACGTCTGTTGCGCTCTACATCCGGATATAGCTTGCTTTCAGCTCTACGTCAGGACGTGTGTTGGGCTCTACATCGGAACATCTGTTGGGCTCTACGTCGGGACGTCTCTTGGGCTCTACATCGGGACGTCTGTTGGGCTCTATGTTGAGATGTCTGTTGCGCTCTATATCTGGATTTAGCTTGCTTTCAGCTCTACGTCGGAACGTTTGTTGGACTCTACGTTGGGATGTCTTTTGGGCTCTGCGTCGGGACATCTGTCTTGAGCTCGCTTTCGGCTCTCCGTCGAGACGTCTGTTTGGCCTTACGTCAGGACGTGTGTTCGGCTCCACGTCGGCATGTATGTTGGGCTCTACGTAGGGACGTGTGTTGGGCTCTACGTCTGTAGTTAGCTAACTTTCAGCTCTACATCGGAACATCTGTTGGTCTCTACGTCGGGACGTCTGTTGGTCTCTACGTCGGCATGTCTGTTGGGCTCTAAGTCAGGACGTCTTTAGAGCTCTAAGTCGGGACGTCTCTTGGGCTGTACGTAGTAACGTGTCTTGGGTTCTACTTTAAGAAGTCTGGCTTGAGCTCGCTTTCGGCTCTACGTTGAGACGTCTGTTGGGCTCTACGTTGGGACGTCTGTTGGGCTCTACGTCGGGACATACGTTGGTTTCTACGTCTGGCTTGAGGTTAATTTCGGCTCTACGTCGGGATGTGTGTTGGGCTCTACGTCTGGCTGTAGCTCATTTTCGTCTGTACGTTGGAACGTCTCTTGGGCTCTACAACGGGACGTGCGTTGGGCTCTACGTTGGGATGTGTGTTGGGCTCTACGTCGGGACGTCGCTTGGGCTCTACATCTGGCTGTAGCTCACTTTCAGCTCTACGTCGGAACGTTTGTTGGGCTCTGCGTCGGGACGTCTGTTGAGCTCTACGTCCGGACGTCTCTTGGGCTCTTCGTCTGGCTTTAGCTCATTTGCGGCTATACATCGGGACGTCTTCTGAGCTCTACAACGGGACGTGTGTTCGGCTCTACGTCGGGACATGTGTTGGGCTCTACGTCAGGATGTCTGTTGGGCTCTACATCAGGATTTAGCTTACTTTCAGCTCTACGTCGGAACGTCTGTTGGGCTCTACGTTGGGACGTCTGCTGGGCTTTATGTCGGGACATCTGTTGATCTGTACGTCGGGATGTGTGTTGGGCTCTACGTCAGTAGTTAGCTAACTTTCAGCTCTACATCGGAACATCTGTTGCGCTCTACGTCGGGACGTCTCCTGGGCTCTACATCGGGACGTGTGTTGGGCTCTACTTCGGGACGTCTGTTGGGCTCTACGTCGGGACGTCTGTTGGGCTCTACGTCGAGATGTCTATTGCTCTCTACATCTGGATTTAGCTTGCTTTCAGCTCTACGTCGGAACGACTGTTGGGCTTTACGTCGTGACGTCTGTTGGGCTCTACATCAGGATTTAGCTTACTTTCAGCTGTACGTCGTAACGTTTGTTGGGCTCTACTTCGAAACGTCTGTTGGGATCTACGTCGGGACGTGTGTTCGGCTCTATGTCCGGACGAGTGTTGGGCTCTACGTCGGGATGTATGTTGGGCTCCACATCAGGATTTAGCTTACTTTCAGCTCTACGTCGTAACGTCTGTTGGGCTCTACGTTGGGACGTCTCTTGAGCTCTACATCGGGATTTCTCGCTTGAGCTCGATTTTGGCTCTACGTCGAGACGTCTGTTGGGCTCTATGTTGGGACATCTGTTCATCTCTACGTCGGGACGTGTGTTGGCCTCTACGTCTGTAGTTAGCTAACTTTCAGCTCTACCTCGGAACGTCTGTTGGGCTCTACGTCGGGACGTCTGTTGGGCTCTACGTCGGGATGTTTGTTGGGCTCTACATCAGGATTTAGCTTACTTTCAGCTCTACGTCGGAACGTCTGTTGGGCTCGACGTCGGAACGTCTTTTGGGCTCTACGTCGGGACGTGAGTTGGGCTCTACATCGGGACGTCTGTTGAGCTCTATGTCGGGATTTCTGGCTTGATCTCGCTTTTGGCTCTACGTCGGGAAGTCTGTTGGGCTCTTTGTCGGGACGTCTCTTGGGCTCTACATCGGAACATCTGTTGTGCTGTACGTCGGGACTTCTGTTGGGCTCTACTCCGCGATGCCTGCTGGGCTCTAATTTTGTTGTTAACTAACTTTCATCTCTAAGTCTGAACATCTGTTGGGCACTACGTCCGGACATCTGTTGAATTCTATGTCGGGATGTCTGGCTTGATCTCGCTTTTGGCTCTACGTCGCGAAGTCTGTTGGGCCCTATGTCGGGACGTCTCTTGGGCTCCACATCGGAACATCTGTTCGGCTGTACGTCGGGACTTCTGTTGGGCTCTAAGTCCGGATGCCTGTTGGGCTCTACATCAGGATTTAGCTAACTTTTAGATCTACGTCGGAGCTTCTGTTGAGCTCTACGTCGGGACGTGAATTGGGCTTCACGTCTGTAGTTGGTTAACATTCTGCTCTACGTCGAAACATCTGTTGGGATTTTGCTCGGGACTTGTGTTGAGCTCTACGTCGGGACGTCTGTTGGGCTCTAATTTTGTTGTTAGCTATCTTTCATCTCTACGTCTGAACATCTGTTGGGCACTACAACCGGACGTCTGTTGAGCTCTATGATGGGACGTCTGGCTTGAGCTCGCTTTCAGCTCTACTTCGGGATGTCTGTTGGGCTTTAACTCGGGACATCTGTTGATCTCTAGGTCGGGACGTCTGTTGGGCTCTGCGTCGGAACGTCTTTTGGGCTCTACGTCGGGACGTGAGTTGGGCTCTACATCGGGACGTCTGTTGAGCTCTATGTCGGGATTTCTGGCTTGATCTCGCTTTTGGCTCTACGTCGGGAAGTCTGTTGGGCTCTTTGTCGGGATGTCTCTTGGTCTCTACATCGGAACATCTGTTGTGCTGTACGTCGGGACTTCTGTTGGGCTCAACTCCGCGATGCCTGCTGGGCTCTAATTTTGTTGTTAACTAACTTTCATCTCTACGTCTGAACATCTGTTGGGCACTACGTCCGGACGTCTGTTGAATTCTATGTCGGGACGTCTGGCTTGAGCTCGCTTTCGGCTCTACTTCGGGAGGTCTGTTAGGCTTTAACTCGGGACATTTGTTGTGCTCTACGTCGGGACGTCTTATAGGCTCTACGTCGGGCTGTCTGCCTTGAGCTCGCTTTTCGCTCTACGTCTGGACATCTTTTGGGCTTTATGTCGGGACATCTGTCGATCTCTACGTCGGACGTGTGTTGGGCTCTACGGCTGCAGTTGGCTAATTTTCAGCTCTACGTCGAAACATCTGTTGGTATTTACCTCGGGACTTTTTAGGGCTCTACGTCGGGACGTCTGTTGGGTCTAATTTTGTTGTTAGCTTTCTTTCCACTCTACATCTGAACATCTGTTGGGCACTACATCCGGACGTCTGTTGAGCTCTATGTCGGGACGTCTGGCTTGAGCGCGCTTTCGGCTCTACTTCGGGACGTCTGTTGGTCTTTAACTCGGGACGTGTGTTGGGCTCTACGTCGGGATGTCTATTGGGCTCTACATCTGGATTTAGCTTACTTTCAGCTCTACGTCGGAACGTCTGTTGGGCTCTACGTTGGGATGTCTGTTGAGCTCTACGTGGGATTTCTGGCTTGATATCGCTTTTGGCTCTATGTCGGGAAGTCTGTTGAGCTCTTTGTCGGGACGTATCTTGGGCTCTACATCGGAACATCTGTTGTGATGTACGTCGGGACTTCTTTTGGGCTCTACTCCTCGATTCCTGTTGGGCTCTAGTTTTGTTGTTAACTAACTTTCATCTCTACATCTGAACATCTGTTGGGCACTTCATCCGGACGTCTGTTGAGCTCTATGTCGAGACGTCTGGCTTGAGCTCGCTTTCGGCTCTACTTCGGGACGTCTGTTGGTCTTTAAGTCGGGACGTCTTATTGGCTCTACGTCGGGACGTCTGTTGGGCTCTACGTGGGATTTCTGGCTTGATGTCGCTTTTGGCTCGACGTCGGGAAGTCTGTTGGGCTCTACGTCCGGATGCCTCTTGGGCTTTACATCAGGATTTAGCTAACATTTAGATCTACGTCGGAACTTCTGTTGAGCTCTACTTCGGGACGTCTGTTGGGCTCTAATTTTGTTGTTAGCTTTCTTTCAACTCTACATCTGAACATCTGTTGGGCACTACATCCGTACGTCTGTTGAGCTCTATGTCGGGACGTCTGGCTTGAGCTCGCTTTCGGCTCTACTTCGGGAGGTCTGTTAGTCTTTAACTCGGGACATCTGTTGTGCTCTACGTCGGGACGTCTTATGGGGTCTACGTCGGGCTGTCTGGCTTGAGCTCGCTTTTCGCTCTACTTCTGGACATCTTTTGGGCTTTATGTCGGGACATCTGTCGATCTCTACGTCGGACGTGTGTTGGGCTCTACGGCTGCAGTTGGCTAATTTTCAGCTCTACGTCGAAACATCTGTTATTTACCTCGGGACTTCTTTAGGTCTCTACATCGGGACGTCTGTTGGGTCTAATTTTGTTGTTAGCTTTCTTTCATCTCTACATCTGAACATCTGTTCGGCACTACATCCGGACGTCTGTTGAGCTCTATGTCGGGACGTCTGGCTTGATCTCTCTTTCGGCTCTACTTCGGGACGTCTGTTGGTCTTTAACTCGGGACATCTGTTGTGCTCTACGTCGGAACGTCTTTTGGGCTCTACGTTGGGATGTCTTTTGAGCTCTACGTGGGATTTCTGGCTTGAGCTCGCTTTCCGCTGTACTTCGGGACGTCTGTTGGGCTTGAACTCGGGACATCTGTTGATATCTACATCGGAACATCTGTTGTGCTGTACGTCGGGACTTCTGTTGGGCTCAACTCCGCGATGCCTGTTGGGCTCCAGTTTTGTTGTTAACTAACTTTCATCTCTACATCTGAACATCTGTTGGGCACTTCATTCGGACGTATGTTGAATTCTATGTCGAGACGTCTGGCTTGAGCTCGCTTTCGGCTCTACTTCGGGACGTCTGTTAGGCTCTATGTCGGGATGTCTATTGGGCTCTACATCAGGATTTAGCTTACTTTCAGCTCTACGTCGGAACGTCTGTTGGGCTCTACGTTGGGATGTCTGTTGAGCTCTACGTGGGATTTCTGGCTTGATGTCGCTTTTGGCTCTACGTCGGGAAGTCTGTTGGGCTCTATGTCGGGACGTCTCTTGGGCTCCACATCGGAACATCTGTTCGGCTGTACGTCGGGACGTCTGTTGGGCTCTACGTCCGGATGCCTCTTGGGCTCTACATCAGGATTTAGCTAACTTTTAGATCTACGTCGGAACTTCTGTTGAGCTCTACTTCGGGACGTGAATTGGGCTCCACGTCTGTAGTTGGTTAACATTCTGCTCTACGTCGAAACATCTGTTGGGAATTATCTCGTTTCTTGTGTTGAGCTCTACTTCGGGACGTCTCTTGGGCTCTAATTTTGTTGTTAGCTATATTTCAACTCTACATCTGAACATCTGTTGGGCACTACATCCGTACGTCTGTTGAGCTCTATGTCGGAACGTCTGGCTTGAGCTCGCTTTCGGCTCTACTTCGGGACGTCTGTTGGGCTTGAACTCGGGACATCTGTTGATCTCTACGTCATGACGTCTGTTGGGCTCTTTGTCGGGACGTCTGTTGGGCTCTACGTCGGGATTTCTGGCTTGATCTCGCTTTTGGCTCTACGTCTGGACATCTGTTGGGCTTTATGTCGGGACATCTGTCGATCTCTACGTCGGACGTGTGTTGGGCTCTACGGCTGCAGTTGGCTAATTTTCAGCTCTACGTCGAAACATCTGTTGGGATTTACCTCGGGACTTGTTTAGGGCTCTACGTCGGGACGTCTGTTGGGGTCTAATTTTGTTGTTAGCTTTCTTTCAACTCTACATCTGAACATCTGTTGGGCACTACATCCGTACGTCTGTTGAGCTCTATGTCGGGACGTCTGGCTTGAGCTCGCTTTCGGCTCTACTTCGGAACGTCTGTTCGGCTCTACATTGGGATGTCTGTTGAGCTCTACGTGGGATTTCTGGCTTGATGTCGCTTTTGGCTCTATGTCGGGAAGTCTGTTGAGCTCTTTGTCGGGACGTCTCTTGGGCTCTAAATCGGAACATCTGTTGTGCTGTACGTCGGGACTTCTGTTGGTCTCTACTCCGCGATGCCTGCTGGGCTCTAATTTTGTTGTTAACTAACTTTCATCTCTACGTGTGAATATCTGTTGGGCACTACGTCAGGACGTCTGTTGAATTCTATGTCGGGACGTCTGGCTTGACTTCGCTTTCGGTTCTACTTCGGGAGGTCTGTTAGTCTTTAACTCGGGACATCTGTTGTGCTCTACGTCGGGACCTCTGTTGCGCTCTATGTCGGGATTTATGGCTTGAGCTCGCTTTTGGCTCTACATCGGGAAGTCTGTGGGGCTCTTTGTCGGGATGTCTCTTGGGTTCTACATCGCAACATCTGTTGTGCTGTACGTCGGGACTTCTGTTGGGCTCTACTCCGCGATGCCTGCTGGGCTCTAATTTTGTTGTTAACTAACTTTCATCTCTACGTCTGAACATCTGTTGGGCACTACGTCCGGACGTCTGTTGAACTCTATGTCGGGACATCTGGCTTGAGCTCACTTTCGGCTCTACTTCGGGAGGTCTGTTAGGCTTTAACTCGGGACATGTTGATACTGGTGCTCAGTGTACCCTAATGCCATCGGGACATGTGGGGGCAGAACCTGTTTCCATTGCCGGGGTAACGGGGGGATCGCAGCAATTGACTCTGTTGGAAGCCGAGGTGAGCCTTACTGGGAAGGAGTGGCAGAAACATCCGATTGTGACTGGCCCAGAGGCCCCGTGCATTCTGGGCATAGACTTCCTCCGGAACGGCTATTACAAGGACCCAAAAGGTCTCAGGTGGGCATTTGGGATAGCTGCTGTGGAGGCAGAGAGCATTAGGCAATTGAACACCTTGCCCGGACTATCAGAAAACCCATCTGCAGTAGGACTCTTGAAGGTGGAAGAGCAACAAGTGCCAATTGCCACCTCGACAGTGCACCGCCGGCAGTATCGGACGAATCGAGATGCCGTGATCCCCATCCACAAAATGATCCGCGAGCTGGAGAGTCAAGGGGTGGTCAGCAAGACCCACTCACCCTTCAACAGCCCCATTTGGCCTGTGCGCAAGTCTGACGGAGAATGGAGATTGACTGTGGACTATCGTGGCTTGAATGAAGTGACTCCACCGTTGAGCGCTGCCGTGCCGGACATGCTGGAACTCCAGTACAAGCTGGAGTCCAAGGCAGCAAAGTGGTATGCCACTATTGACATTGCCAATGCTTTTTTCTCCATTCCTCTGGCAGCAGAATGTAGGCCTCAGTTTGCCTTCACCTGGAGGGGCGTACAGTACACCTGGAACCGACTGCCCCAGGGGTGGAAGCACAGTCCCACCATCTGCCATGGACTGATCCAGGCTGCACTGGAAAAGGGTGAAGCTCCGGAACATCTGCAGTACATCGATGACATCATTGTGGGGGGGAACACAGCAAAGGAAGTATTTGGGAAAGGAGAGAAGATCATCCAGATTCTCCTGGAAGCTGGTTTTGCCATCAAGAAGAGCAAAGTCAAGGGACCTGCCCGAGAGATCCAGTTCCTGGGGGTAAAGTGGCAAGACGGACGGCGTCAGATCCCCACCGAGGTCATCAATAAGATCGCTGCGATGTCTCCACCAACCAGCAAGAAGGAAACACAGGCTTTCCTAGGCGCCATAGGTTTTTGGAGAATGCACATTCCTGAGTACAGCCAGATTGTGAGCCCTCTGTACCTGGTTACCCGCAAGAAGAACGATTTCCACTGGGGCCCTGAACAGCAACAAGCTTTTGCCCAAATCAAGCGGGAGATCGCTCATGCGCTAGCCCTTGGCCCAGT
The DNA here is from genome assembly GCF_034619465.1 of Leptosomus discolor. NCBI lineage: Eukaryota > Metazoa > Chordata > Aves > Leptosomiformes > Leptosomidae > Leptosomus > Leptosomus discolor. The sequence continues at coordinate 793,441 of NW_028237897.1, forward strand.
CAGGACGGGACCAGAGGTGAGGAACGTGCTCTACTCTGCGGCCGGGAACAATGGTTTGTCCTGGAGCCTTTGGCAGAAGGTGCCTGGAGAGACTCGTGGCCGACCACTGGGATTCTGGAGTCGAAGTTATAGAGGGTCTGAGGCCAACTACACTCCCACAGAGAAGGAAATCCTAGCAGCCTATGAAGGAGTCCAAGCTGCCTCGGAAGTGATTGGCACCGAAGCACAACTCCTCCTGGCACCCCGACTACCGGTGCTGGGGTGGATGTTTAAAGGAAAGGTTCCCTCCACCCACCACGCCACTGACGCCACATGGAGCAAATGGATTGCCCTCATCACACAACGCGCCCGTATTGGAAACCCAAATCGCCCTGGGATTTTGGAGATCATTACGAACTGGCCGGAAGGTGAAGACTTTGGCCTCACTGACGAAGAGGAGCAGGAACAAGTGACGCGGGCTGAAGAAGCTCCACCGTACAACCAACTACCAGCAGAGGAAACACGATATGCTCTTTTCACTGACGGTTCCTGTCGCATCGTAGGGATGAACCGGAAGTGGAAAGCAGCCGTATGGAGCCCCACACGACAGGTCGCACAAGCTACTGAAGGAGAAGGTGGATCAAGTCAACTTGCTGAACTCAAAGCCGTTCAACTAGCCCTGGACATTGCTGAAAGAGAGAAGTGGCCAAAGCTCTACCTTTATACTGATTCGTGGATGGTAGCCAATGCTCTGTGGGGCTGGCTGGAAAGGTGGAAAAAGGCCAACTGGCAGCGTAGGGGAAAACCAATTTGGGCTGCTGATGAGTGGAAAGATATTGCCACTCGGGTAAAGAAGCTACCTGTGAGGGTCCGTCATGTAGATGCTCATGTCCCCAGGAGTCGGGCTAATGAAGAACATCGTAACAATGAACAGGTAGATCAGGCTGCAAAAATAGAGGTGTCCCAGATAGACTTGGATTGGCAACATAAAGGAGAGTTGTTCTTAGCTCGATGGGCCCATGATGCCTCAGGCCATCAAGGCAGAGAGGCCGCTTATAAATGGGCACGGGACCGAGGGGTGGATCTAACCATGAACAGTATCTCCCAGGTTATCCAAGACTGTGAGACCTGTGCTGCGATCAAGCAGGCCAAGCGGGTGAAGCCTCTGTGGTACGGCGGACGATGGTCGAAGTACAGGTATGGGGAAGCCTGGCAAATTGACTACATCACTCTTCCCCAAACCCGTCAAGGCAAGCGCTACGTGCTGACCATGGTGGAAGCAACCACTGGGTGGCTGGAGACCTACCCTGTGCCTCATGCTACCGCCCGGAACACCATCTTGGGCCTGGAAAAGCAAGTTCTTTGGAGACATGGCACCCCTGAGAGAATCGAGTCAGACAACGGGACACATTTCAAGAATAGCCTCATAAGCACTTGGGCCAGAGAACATGGAATCGAATGGCTATATCATATCCCTTATCATGCACCAGCTGCCGGGAAAGTTGAACGGTGCAATGGGCTACTTAAGACTACCCTAAAAGCACTTGGAGGAGGGACTTTCAAAAATTGGGAACTGAACTTAGCAAAGGCCACCTGGATGGTCAATACCCGAGGGTCCATCAATCGAGCTGGTCCTGCCCAGTCTGGACCCTTGCACACAGTGGACGGAGATAAAGTCCCTGTGGTACACACGAGAGGTATGTTAGGAAAGACTGTTTGGATTAATCCCACATCAGGCAAAGGCACACCCCTCCGTGGGGTTGTTTTTGCTCAGGGACCTGGTTACACTTGGTGGGTAATGCAGAAAAATGGGGAAACCCGTTGTGTACCACAAGGAGACCTAATTTTAAGTGAGAACTCTGTGTAAGGTTTCATTGTGTATATATGTATATATGTATCTGTAAGGGGGCATTGGGTTGGGTACGGTGTAGATGGTAATAGAATAAGGGGTGGATTATGTCCTGGGTTACAGTGTAAAATGTGCCAAAAGAAAAAAAATATATTCTATTACCATCTTCAGGAGCTGTTGAGACCAGGTGGGGCGGTGCTCCCTGCCTCCCCCCCTCTGGACTATCTCCTGTTACTGGGCACAACAATGCCTTATCGCCTGACCCATCGGTAACTCGCTCCTGGGCTATCTCCTGTTCATGGCCCATCAAGGAACTGCCTCACGACTCCCCATCCCATTGTGAGATGCTCCGCCCGGGGAGGGGGGGGGAAGGAGCCAAGCAGTCCATGCCAAATAAAAACGGAGATTTTGAACACCCTAGCAGCCTTTCTTCCACTGGATTCCCAGAGGAGCTTTTCCCCCCACTGGAGTTCCAGAGGACGAGAGCTACCTGCCGACCACTGGACCTTCGGAGGAAGACCAGACTCTTTTACCTGATTGCTGCTTCCACAGAACTACACCCATCGCTTCAGGAGGACTGCAGCCAGCATCTTATCGGACTGCTACTGCCACCCTAACAGGGTGTCAGGTTGTATTCCTGACTCTGTCAGTATAAACCAGTGGGTTGTTTGTTTTTTTCCCTGCCTTGTGTTTTATATATATATATTAGTAAAGAACTGTTATTCCTATTCCCCATATCTTTGCCTGAAGGCCCGTTAATTTCAAAATTATAATAGTTTGGAGGGAAGGGGGTTGCACTCTCCATTTCAAGGGAGGCTCCTGCCTTCCTCCACAGACACCTGTCTTTTTCAAACCAAGACAGATTTTGGCGCCCAACGTGGGGCTCGAGGGCATCGAGAGATAAAGGAATAACGGTTTTTGTGCATTGGATATAGATTCCTTGTTAAGTGGCATCATGTGGGCTAGCTTATCCCGGTTCTTGTGGCATGTGGTGGTGGCTGTATTTCTCCCATTTGCAGGCCCTTATCTAAACATGGGTCCTATAACTAAGGCTACCGTGACTGTTATCCAGTTTGTTTTATGGATTAATAAGGTGAGGAATTCATGGCTTATTAACTTCCTCTGGAAGGCGGGCACATGGATTCGGAGCTATCAAACACTAAATGTATGCTTTTGGGGTTACTTTACTAATGGTACCTACTGTGAGGAAATGACACCGGGAGAAACTTTCTCCCAAGCCCTAACCCAGCTCTTTGGGTCTACTCCACCAGTTTTCGAAGGATTCAGAGCTTTCCTAAGTGCTAATGATATCATACAGTGGCTAGTGTTGCTGATAATCCTGTTTTATTCAGTATTCAGAGATCAGGGGAGATTGGCTTGGATAACTACCCTGACTAGGAATGCTGCTCCAGAATCTGACCCTGCCTCACAGCTCACATCAGAAATGAACCACTCGGATTGGGTGAAGGAGATACGTGAGATGGGCCAGATGCTGAAGGAGTGCATTCTCTCAGCTGCTGGGAATCGTTCCTCCTGCCTTGAAGAGGGAGAGTCTAATGGTGCAGCAGTAGAACCCACAGACGTTACAACCGTCCAGGTTCCAGCTGAAACGCAAGGGCAGTCAGAGCCAGCAGCAGTCGCCCCTGTGGAAACGAGGAAATCTAAGATGAAATCAGACCACTCAGTTAAGAAAGGAGGGCCCTCAGAACCTGCAGGCGAGCCAGTGGTTGAGATACTCACCGAGTCCCTGACGTATGACAGTCTCCGTAATCTGCACAAAGACATCGTACGGCGGGGGCGTGAGGCTTTTACAACCTGGTTACTTCGGGTCTGGGATCTTATGGGTACGGGTGTGCAACTGGATGGCAGTGAGGCAAGGAATTTGGGACCCTTGACTCAGGACTCAGGTGTCAATCTGGTATTTGTAAGGGAGCCGGGGACCCTTTCCCTCTGGGAGCGGCTTTTAATGAGTGTGAGAGAGAGGTTTGTCCACAGAGAGAGAATGCAGGAGCACCATCATAGAATGCGCTGGAAGACCCTTGAGGAAGGGATCCAGCAGCTGAGAGAAGTGGCAGTATTGGAGGTACTCTTTGGGAGGGATGGACAGCATGGTAACGACCCTGACAAAGTCAGGTGCACAGGGCAAATGTTGTGGAATCTGGCAAATCCCCATCCGAATACTCCACCTTCATTGCAATGATTAATGCAGATAACGACCGAGAGACAGTGGGTTCTGTCACGAGCAAGCTTAGAAATTTTGAAAGCATGATCAATGGCCCAATGCAGGCTAACGTTTCTGCTGTGATTAAGAGCCTACAAGAGGAGATGAGGGAAATAAAGGAGGAGGTGAGGAGGAGCAGTTCCCATTTGGCACCGGTACAAGTCACAGGCCCCAAAGTCGGAGCCCAACGTCCCCCAGCTAGAGGGAGAGGGTACACCCCACGAGCTGAGCTATGGTACTTCCTGCGCGACCATGGGGAAGACATGGGAAGGTGGGATGGGAAACCCACTTCTGTCCTGGCAGCACGGGTGCGTCAACTCAAGGAGGGAAACACTAACCGGGGGAGTAACACTAAAGTGAAGGTAGCCTCAACCTCCCAGGACCGAGCTGCCAGATATTACAGAAGGGAGGATGATCTGACAGATCCCCTTGAAGGAACCTCTAGTATGTATGTCCAGGAAGGGAATGGTAACCAGTGCTAGAGGGGCCCTGCCTCTAGCCAGGGAGAGGCACGGGAAAACCGGATATTTTGGACGGTGTGGATCCGATGGCCTGGCACGTCAGAGCCACAAAAATACAAAGCGTTAGTTGATACTGGTGCGCAGTGTACCCTAATGCCATCGGGACATGTGGGGGCAGAACCTGTTTCCATTGCCGGGGTAACGGGGGGATCGCAGCAATTGACTCTGTTGGAAGCCGAGGTGAGCCTTACTGGGAAGGAGTGGCAGAAACATCCGATTGTGACTGGCCCAGAGGCCCCGTGCATTCTGGGCATAGACTTCCTCCGGAACGGCTATTACAAGGACCCAAAAGGTCTCAGGTGGGCATTTGGGATAGCTGCTGTGGAGGCAGAGAGCATTAGGCAATTGAACACCTTGCCCGGACTATCAGAAAACCCATCTGCAGTAGGGCTCTTGAAGGTGGAAGAGCAACAAGTGCCAATTGCCACCTCGACAGTGCACCGCCGGCAGTATCGGACGAATCGAGATGCCGTGATCCCCATCCACAAAATGATCCGCGAGCTGGAGAGTCAAGGGGTGGTCAGCAAGACCCACTCACCCTTCAACAGCCCCATTTGGCCTGTGCGCAAGTCTGACGGAGAATGGAGATTGACTGTGGACTATCGTGGCTTGAATGAAGTGACTCCACCGTTGAGCGCTGCCGTGCCGGACATGCTGGAACTCCAGTACGAGCTGGAGTCCAAGGCAGCAAAGTGGTATGCCACTATTGACATTGCCAATGCTTTTTTCTCCATTCCTCTGGCAGCAGAATGTAGGCCTCAGTTTGCCTTCACCTGGAGGGGCGTACAGTACACCTGGAACCGACTGCCCCAGGGGTGGAAGCACAGTCCCACCATCTGCCATGGACTGATCCAGGCTGCACTGGAAAAGGGTGAAGCTCCGGAACATCTGCAGTACATCGATGACATCATTGTGGGGGGGAACACAGCAAAGGAAGTATTTGGGAAAGGAGAGAAGATCATCCAGATTCTCCTGGAAGCTGGTTTTGCCATCAAGAAGAGCAAAGTCAAGGGACCTGCCCGAGAGATCCAGTTCCTGGGGGTAAAGTGGCAAGACGGACGGCGTCAGATCCCCACCGAGGTCATCAATAAGATCGCTGCGATGTCTCCACCAACCAGCGAGAAGGAAACACAGGCTTTCCTAGGCGCCATAGGTTTTTGGAGAATGCACATTCCTGAGTACAGCCAGATTGTGAGCCCTCTGTACCTGGTTACCCGCAAGAAGAACGATTTCCACTGGGGCCCTGAACAGCAACAAGCTTTTGCCCAAATCAAGCGGGAGATCGCTCATGCGCTAGCCCTTGGCCCAGTCAGGACGGGACCAGAGGTGAGGAACGTGCTCTACTCTGCGGCCGGGAACAATGGTTTGTCCTGGAGCCTTTGGCAGAAGGTGCCTGGAGAGACTCGTGGCCGACCACTGGGATTCTGGAGTCGAAGTTATAGAGGGTCTGAGGCCAACTACACTCCCACAGAGAAGGAAATCCTAGCAGCCTATGAAGGAGTCCAAGCTGCCTCGGAAGTGATTGGCACCGAAGCACAACTCCTCCTGGCACCCCGACTACCGGTGCTGGGGTGGATGTTTAAAGGAAAGGTTCCCTCCACCCACCACGCCACTGACGCCACATGGAGCAAATGGATTGCCCTCATCACACAACGCGCCCGTATTGGAAACCCAAATCGCCCTGGGATTTTGGAGATCATTACGAACTGGCCGGAAGGTGAAGACTTTGGCCTCACTGACGAAGAGGAGCAGGAACAAGTGACGCGGGCTGAAGAAGCTCCACCGTACAACCAACTACCAGCAGAGGAAACACGATATGCTCTTTTCACTGACGGTTCCTGTCGCATCGTAGGGATGAACCGGAAGTGGAAAGCAGCCGTATGGAGCCCCACACGACAGGTCGCACAAGCTACTGAAGGAGAAGGTGGATCAAGTCAACTTGCTGAACTCAAAGCCGTTCAACTAGCCCTGGACATTGCTGAAAGAGAGAAGTGGCCAAAGCTCTACCTTTATACTGATTCGTGGATGGTAGCCAATGCTCTGTGGGGCTGGCTGGAAAGGTGGAAAAAGGCCAACTGGCAGCGTAGGGGAAAACCAATTTGGGCTGCTGATGAGTGGAAAGATATTGCCACTCGGGTAAAGAAGCTACCTGTGAGGGTCCGTCATGTAGATGCTCATGTCCCCAGGAGTCGGGCTAATGAAGAACATCGTAACAATGAACAGGTAGATCAGGCTGCAAAAATAGAGGTGTCCCAGATAGACTTGGATTGGCAACATAAAGGAGAGTTGTTCTTAGCTCGATGGGCCCATGATGCCTCAGGCCATCAAGGCAGAGAGGCCGCTTATAAATGGGCACGGGACCGAGGGGTGGATCTAACCATGAACAGTATCTCCCAGGTTATCCAAGACTGTGAGACCTGTGCTGCGATCAAGCAGGCCAAGCGGGTGAAGCCTCTGTGGTACGGCGGACGATGGTCGAAGTACAGGTATGGGGAAGCCTGGCAAATTGACTACATCACTCTTCCCCAAACCCGTCAAGGCAAGCGCTACGTGCTGACCATGGTGGAAGCAACCACTGGGTGGCTGGAGACCTACCCTGTGCCTCATGCTACCGCCCGGAACACCATCTTGGGCCTGGAAAAGCAAGTTCTTTGGAGACATGGCACCCCTGAGAGAATCGAGTCAGACAACGGGACACATTTCAAGAATAGCCTCATAAGCACTTGGGCCAGAGAACATGGAATCGAATGGCTATATCATATCCCTTATCATGCACCAGCTGCCGGGAAAGTTGAACGGTGCAATGGGCTACTTAAGACTACCCTAAAAGCACTTGGAGGAGGGACTTTCAAAAATTGGGAACTGAACTTAGCAAAGGCCACCTGGATGGTCAATACCCGAGGGTCCATCAATCGAGCTGGTCCTGCCCAGTCTGGACCCTTGCACACAGTGGACGGAGATAAAGTCCCTGTGGTACACACGAGAGGTATGTTAGGAAAGACTGTTTGGATTAATCCCACATCAGGCAAAGGCACACCCCTCCGTGGGGTTGTTTTTGCTCAGGGACCTGGTTACACTTGGTGGGTAATGCAGAAAAATGGGGAAACCCGTTGTGTACCACAAGGAGACCTAATTTTAAGTGAGAACTCTGTGTAAGGTTTCATTGTGTATATATGTATATATGTATCTGTAAGGGGGCATTGGGTTGGGTACGGTGTAGATGGTAATAGAATAAGGGGTGGATTATGTCCTGGGTTACAGTGTAAAATGTGCCAAAAGAAAAAAAATATATTCTATTACCATCTTCAGGAGCTGTTGAGACCAGGTGGGGCGGTGCTCCCTGCCTCCCCCCCTCTGGACTATCTCCTGTTACTGGGCACAACAATGCCTTATCGCCTGACCCATCGGTAACTCGCTCCTGGGCTATCTCCTGTTCATGGCCCATCAAGGAACTGCCTCACGACTCCCCATCCCATTGTGAGATGCTCCGCCCGGGGAGGGGGGGGGAAGGAGCCAAGCAGTCCATGCCAAATAAAAACGGAGATTTTGAACACCCTAGCAGCCTTTCTTCCACTGGATTCCCAGAGGAGCTTTTCCCCCCACTGGAGTTCCAGAGGACGAGAGCTACCTGCCGACCACTGGACCTTCGGAGGAAGACCAGACTCTTTTACCTGATTGCTGCTTCCACAGAACTACACCCATCGCTTCAGGAGGACTGCAGCCAGCATCTTATCGGACTGCTACTGCCACCCTAACAGGGTGTCAGGTTGTATTCCTGACTCTGTCAGTATAAACCAGTGGGTTGTTTGTTTTTTTCCCTGCCTTGTGTTTTATATATATATATATTAGTAAAGAACTGTTATTCCTATTCCCCATATCTTTGCCTGAAGGCCCGTTAATTTCAAAATTATAATAGTTTGGAGGGAAGGGGGTTGCACTCTCCATTTCAAGGGAGGCTCCTGCCTTCCTCCACAGACACCTGTCTTTTTCAAACCAAGACAGATTTTGGCGCCCAACGTGGGGCTCGAGGGCATCGAGAGATAAAGGAATAACGGTTTTTGTGCATTGGATATAGATTCCTTGTTAAGTGGCATCATGTGGGCTAGCTTATCCCGGTTCTTGTGGCATGTGGTGGTGGCTGTATTTCTCCCATTTGCAGGCCCTTATCTAAACATGGGTCCTATAACTAAGGCTACCGTGACTGTTATCCAGTTTGTTTTATGGATTAATAAGGTGAGGAATTCATGGCTTATTAACTTCCTCTGGAAGGCGGGCACATGGATTCGGAGCTATCAAACACTAAATGTATGCTTTTGGGGTTACTTTACTAATGGTACCTACTGTGAGGAAATGACACCGGGAGAAACTTTCTCCCAAGCCCTAACCCAGCTCTTTGGGTCTACTCCACCAGTTTTCGAAGGATTCAGAGCTTTCCTAAGTGCTAATGATATCATACAGTGGCTAGTGTTGCTGATAATCCTGTTTTATTCAGTATTCAGAGATCAGGGGAGATTGGCTTGGATAACTACCCTGACTAGGAATGCTGCTCCAGAATCTGACCCTGCCTCACAGCTCACATCAGAAATGAACCACTCGGATTGGGTGAAGGAGATACGTGAGATGGGCCAGATGCTGAAGGAGTGCATTCTCTCAGCTGCTGGGAATCGTTCCTCCTGCCTTGAAGAGGGAGAGTCTAATGGTGCAGCAGTAGAACCCACAGACGTTACAACCGTCCAGGTTCCAGCTGAAACGCAAGGGCAGTCAGAGCCAGCAGCAGTCGCCCCTGTGGAAACGAGGAAATCTAAGATGAAATCAGACCACTCAGTTAAGAAAGGAGGGCCCTCAGAACCTGCAGGCGAGCCAGTGGTTGAGATACTCACCGAGTCCCTGACGTATGACAGTCTCCGTAATCTGCACAAAGACATCGTACGGCGGGGGTGTGAGGCTTTTACAACCTGGTTACTTCGGGTCTGGGATCTTATGGGTACGGGTGTGCAACTGGATGGCAGTGAGGCAAGGAATTTGGGACCCTTGACTCAGGACTCAGGTGTCAATCTGGTATTTGTAAGGGAGCCGGGGACCCTTTCCCTCTGGGAGCGGCTTTTAATGAGTGAGAGAGGTTTGTCCACAGAGAGAGAATGCAGGAGCACCATCATAGAATGCGCTGGAAGACCCTTGAGGAAGGGATCCAGCAGCTGAGAGAAGTGGCAGTATTGGAGGTACTCTTTGGGAGGGATGGACAGCATGGTAACGACCCTGACAAAGTCAGGTGCACAGGGCAAATGTTGTGGAATCTGGCAAATCTAGGGCCATCCGAATACTCCACCTTCATTGCAATGATTAATGCAGATAACGACCGAGAGACAGTGGGTTCTGTCACGAGCAAGCTTAGAAATTTTGAAAGCATGATCAATGGCCCAATGCAGGCTAACGTTTCTGCTGTGATTAAGAGCCTACAAGAGGAGATGAGGGAAATAAAGGAGGAGGTGAGGAGGAGCAGTTCCCATTTGGCACCGGTACAAGTCACAGGCCCCAAAGTCGGAGCCCAACGTCCCCCAGCTAGAGGGAGAGGGTACACCCCACGAGCTGAGCTATGGTACTTCCTGCGCGACCATGGGGAAGACATGGGAAGGTGGGATGGGAAACCCACTTCTGTCCTGGCAGCACGGGTGCGTCAACTCAAGGAGGGAAACACTAACCGGGGGAGTAACACTAAAGTGAAGGTAGCCTCAACCTCCCAGGACCGAGCTGCCAGATATTACAGAAGGGAGGATGATCTGACAGATCCCCTTGAAGGAACCTCTAGTATGTATGTCCAGGAAGGGAATGGTAACCAGTGCTAGAGGGGCCCTGCCTCTAGCCAGGGAGAGGCACGGGAAAACCGGATATTTTGGACGGTGTGGATCCGATGGCCTGGCACGTCAGAGCCACAAAAATACAAAGCGTTAGTTGATACTGGTGCGCAGTGTACCCTAATGCCATCGGGACATGTGGGGGCAGAACCTGTTTCCATTGCCGGGGTAACGGGGGGATCGCAGCAATTGACTCTGTTGGAAGCCGAGGTGAGCCTTACTGGGAAGGAGTGGCAGAAACATCCGATTGTGACTGGCCCAGAGGCCCCGTGCATTCTGGGCATAGACTTCCTCCGGAACGGCTATTACAAGGACCCAAAAGGTCTCAGGTGGGCATTTGGGATAGCTGCTGTGGAGGCAGAGAGCATTAGGCAATTGAACACCTTGCCCGGACTATCAGAAAACCCATCTGCAGTAGGACTCTTGAAGGTGGAAGAGCAACAAGTGCCAATTGCCACCTCGACAGTGCACCGCCGGCAGTATCGGACGAATCGAGATGCCGTGATCCCCATCCACAAAATGATCCGCGAGCTGGAGAGTCAAGGGGTGGTCAGCAAGACCCACTCACCCTTCAACAGCCCCATTTGGCCTGTGCGCAAGTCTGACGGAGAATGGAGATTGACTGTGGACTATCGTGGCTTGAATGAAGTGACTCCACCGTTGAGCGCTGCCGTGCCGGACATGCTGGAACTCCAGTACGAGCTGGAGTCCAAGGCAGCAAAGTGGTATGCCACTATTGACATTGCCAATGCTTTTTTCTCCATTCCTCTGGCAGCAGAATGTAGGCCTCAGTTTGCCTTCACCTGGAGGGGCGTACAGTACACCTGGAACCGACTGCCCCAGGGGTGGAAGCACAGTCCCACCATCTGCCATGGACTGATCCAGGCTGCACTGGAAAAGGGTGAAGCTCCGGAACATCTGCAGTACATCGATGACATCATTGTGGGGGGGAACACAGCAAAGGAAGTATTTGGGAAAGGAGAGAAGATCATCCAGATTCTCCTGGAAGCTGGTTTTGCCATCAAGAAGAGCAAAGTCAAGGGACCTGCCCGAGAGATCCAGTTCCTGGGGGTAAAGTGGCAAGACGGACGGCGTCAGATCCCCACCGAGGTCATCAATAAGATCGCTGCGATGTCTCCACCAACCAGCAAGAAGGAAACACAGGCTTTCCTAGGCGCCATAGGTTTTTGGAGAATGCACATTCCTGAGTACAGCCAGATTGTGAGCCCTCTGTACCTGGTTACCCGCAAGAAGAACGATTTCCACTGGGGCCCTGAACAGCAACAAGCTTTTGCCCAAATCAAGCGGGAGATCGCTCATGCGCTAGCCCTTGGCCCAGTCAGGACGGGACCAGAGGTGAGGAACGTGCTCTACTCTGCGGCCGGGAACAATGGTTTGTCCTGGAGCCTTTGGCAGAAGGTGCCTGGAGAGACTCGTGGCCGACCACTGGGATTCTGGAGTCGAAGTTATAGAGGGTCTGAGGCCAACTACACTCCCACAGAGAAGGAAATCCTAGCAGCCTATGAAGGAGTCCAAGCTGCCTCGGAAGTGATTGGCACCGAAGCACAACTCCTCCTGGCACCCCGACTACCGGTGCTGGGGTGGATGTTTAAAGGAAAGGTTCCCTCCACCCACCACGCCACTGACGCCACATGGAGCAAATGGATTGCCCTCATCACACAACGCGCCCGTATTGGAAACCCAAATCGCCCTGGGATTTTGGAGATCATTACGAACTGGCCGGAAGGTGAAGACTTTGGCCTCACTGACGAAGAGGAGCAGGAACAAGTGACGCGGGCTGAAGAAGCTCCACCGTACAACCAACTACCAGCAGAGGAAACACGATATGCTCTTTTCACTGACGGTTCCTGTCGCATCGTAGGGATGAACCGGAAGTGGAAAGCAGCCGTATGGAGCCCCACACGACAGGTCGCACAAGCTACTGAAGGAGAAGGTGGATCAAGTCAACTTGCTGAACTCAAAGCCGTTCAACTAGCCCTGGACATTGCTGAAAGAGAGAAGTGGCCAAAGCTCTACCTTTATACTGATTCGTGGATGGTAGCCAATGCTCTGTGGGGCTGGCTGGAAAGGTGGAAAAAGGCCAACTGGCAGCGTAGGGGAAAACCAATTTGGGCTGCTGATGAGTGGAAAGATATTGCCACTCGGGTAAAGAAGCTACCTGTGAGGGTCCGTCATGTAGATGCTCATGTCCCCAGGAGTCGGGCTAATGAAGAACATCGTAACAATGAACAGGTAGATCAGGCTGCAAAAATAGAGGTGTCCCAGATAGACTTGGATTGGCAACATAAAGGAGAGTTGTTCTTAGCTCGATGGGCCCATGATGCCTCAGGCCATCAAGGCAGAGAGGCCGCTTATAAATGGGCACGGGACCGAGGGGTGGATCTAACCATGAACAGTATCTCCCAGGTTATCCAAGACTGTGAGACCTGTGCTGCGATCAAGCAGGCCAAGCGGGTGAAGCCTCTGTGGTACGGCGGACGATGGTCGAAGTACAGGTATGGGGAAGCCTGGCAAATTGACTACATCACTCTTCCCCAAACCCGTCAAGGCAAGCGCTACGTGCTGACCATGGTGGAAGCAACCACTGGGTGGCTGGAGACCTACCCTGTGCCTCATGCTACCGCCCGGAACACCATCTTGGGCCTGGAAAAGCAAGTTCTTTGGAGACATGGCACCCCTGAGAGAATCGAGTCAGACAACGGGACACATTTCAAGAATAGCCTCATAAGCACTTGGGCCAGAGAACATGGAATCGAATGGCTATATCATATCCCTTATCATGCACCAGCTGCCGGGAAAGTTGAACGGTGCAATGGGCTACTTAAGACTACCCTAAAAGCACTTGGAGGAGGGACTTTCAAAAATTGGGAACTGAACTTAGCAAAGGCCACCTGGATGGTCAATACCCGAGGGTCCATCAATCGAGCTGGTCCTGCCCAGTCTGGACCCTTGCACACAGTGGACGGAGATAAAGTCCCTGTGGTACACACGAGAGGTATGTTAGGAAAGACTGTTTGGATTAATCCCACATCAGGCAAAGGCACACCCCTCCGTGGGGTTGTTTTTGCTCAGGGACCTGGTTACACTTGGTGGGTAATGCAGAAAAATGGGGAAACCCGTTGTGTACCACAAGGAGACCTAATTTTAAGTGAGAACTCTGTGTAAGGTTTCATTGTGTATATATGTATATATGTATCTGTAAGGGGGCATTGGGTTGGGTACGGTGTAGATGGTAATAGAATAAGGGGTGGATTATGTCCTGGGTTACAGTGTAAAATGTGCCAAAAGAAAAAAAATATATTCTATTACCATCTTCAGGAGCTGTTGAGACCAGGTGGGGCGGTGCTCCCTGCCTCCCCCCCTCTGGACTATCTCCTGTTACTGGGCACAACAATGCCTTATCGCCTGACCCATCGGTAACTCGCTCCTGGGCTATCTCCTGTTCATGGCCCATCAAGGAACTGCCTCACGACTCCCCATCCCATTGTGAGATGCTCCGCCCGGGGAGGGGGGGGGGAAGGAGCCAAGCAGTCCATGCCAAATAAAAACGGAGATTTTGAACACCCTAGCAGCCTTTCTTCCACTGGATTCCCAGAGGAGCTTTTCCCCCCACTGGAGTTCCAGAGGACGAGAGCTACCTGCCGACCACTGGACCTTCGGAGGAAGACCAGACTCTTTTACCTGATTGCTGCTTCCACAGAACTACACCCATCGCTTCAGGAGGACTGCAGCCAGCATCTTATCGGACTGCTACTGCCACCCTAACAGGGTGTCAGGTTGTATTCCTGACTCTGTCAGTATAAACCAGTGGGTTGTTTGTTTTTTTTCCCTGCCTTGTGTTTTATATATATATATATTAGTAAAGAACTGTTATTCCTATTCCCCATATCTTTGCCTGAAGGCCCGTTAATTTCAAAATTATAATAGTTTGGAGGGAAGGGGGTTGCACTCTCCATTTCAAGGGAGGCTCCTGCCTTCCTCCACAGACACCTGTCTTTTTCAAACCAAGACAGATTTTGGCGCCCAACGTGGGGCTCGAGGGCATCGAGAGATAAAGGAATAACGGTTTTTGTGCATTGGATATAGATTCCTTGTTAAGTGGCATCATGTGGGCTAGCTTATCCCGGTTCTTGTGGCATGTGGTGGTGGCTGTATTTCTCCCATTTGCAGGCCCTTATCTAAACATGGGTCCTATAACTAAGGCTACCGTGACTGTTATCCAGTTTGTTTTATGGATTAATAAGGTGAGGAATTCATGGCTTATTAACTTCCTCTGGAAGGCGGGCACATGGATTCGGAGCTATCAAACACTAAATGTATGCTTTTGGGGTTACTTTACTAATGGTACCTACTGTGAGGAAATGACACCGGGAGAAACTTTCTCCCAACCCCTAACCCAGCTCTTTGGGTCTACTCCACCAGTTTTCGAAGGATTCAGAGCTTTCCTAAGTGCTAATGATATCATACAGTGGCTAGTGTTGCTGATAATCCTGTTTTATTCAGTATTCAGAGATCAGGGGAGATTGGCTTGGATAACTACCCTGACTAGGAATGCTGCTCCAGAATCTGACCCTGCCTCACAGCTCACATCAGAAATGAACCACTCGGATTGGGTGAAGGAGATACGTGAGATGGGCCAGATGCTGAAGGAGTGCATTCTCTCAGCTGCTGGGAATCGTTCCTCCTGCCTTGAAGAGGGAGAGTCTAATGGTGCAGCAGTAGAACCCACAGACGTTACAACCGTCCAGGTTCCAGCTGAAACGCAAGGGCAGTCAGAGCCAGCAGCAGTCGCCCCTGTGGAAACGAGGAAATCTAAGATGAAATCAGACCACTCAGTTAAGAAAGGAGGGCCCTCAGAACCTGCAGGCGAGCCAGTGGTTGAGATACTCACCGAGTCCCTGACGTATGACAGTCTCCGTAATCTGCACAAAGACATCGTACGGCGGGGGCGTGAGGCTTTTACAACCTGGTTACTTCGGGTCTGGGATCTTATGGGTACGGGTGTGCAACTGGATGGCAGTGAGGCAAGGAATTTGGGACCCTTGACTCAGGACTCAGGTGTCAATCTGGTATTTGTAAGGGAGCCGGGGACCCTTTCCCTCTGGGAGCGGCTTTTAATGAGTGTGAGAGAGAGGTTTGTCCACAGAGAGAGAATGCAGGAGCACCATCATAGAATGCGCTGGAAGACCCTTGAGGAAGGGATCCAGCAGCTGAGAGAAGTGGCAGTATTGGAGGTACTCTTTGGGAGGGATGGACAGCATGGTAACGACCCTGACAAAGTCAGGTGCACAGGGCAAATGTTGTGGAATCTGGCAAATCTAGGGCCATCCGAATACTCCACCTTCATTGCAATGATTAATGCAGATAACGACCGAGAGACAGTGGGTTCTGTCACGAGCAAGCTTAGAAATTTTGAAAGCATGATCAATGGCCCAATGCAGGCTAACGTTTCTGCTGTGATTAAGAGCCTACAAGAGGAGATGAGGGAAATAAAGGAGGAGGTGAGGAGGAGCAGTTCCCATTTGGCACCGGTACAAGTCACAGGCCCCAAAGTCGGAGCCCAACGTCCCCCAGCTAGAGGGAGAGGGTACACCCCACGAGCTGAGCTATGGTACTTCCTGCGCGACCATGGGGAAGACATGGGAAGGTGGGATGGGAAACCCACTTCTGTCCTGGCAGCACGGGTGCGTCAACTCAAGGAGGGAAACACTAACCGGGGGAGTAACACTAAAGTGAAGGTAGCCTCAACCTCCCAGGACCGAGCTGCCAGATATTACAGAAGGGAGGATGATCTGACAGATCCCCTTGAAGGAACCTCTAGTATGTATGTCCAGGAAGGGAATGGTAACCAGTGCTAGAGGGGCCCTGCCTCTAGCCAGGGAGAGGCACGGGAAAACCGGATATTTTGGACGGTGTGGATCCGATGGCCTGGCACGTCAGAGCCACAAAAATACAAAGCGTTAGTTGATACTGGTGCGCAGTGTACCCTAATGCCATCGGGACATGTGGGGGCAGAACCTGTTTCCATTGCCGGGGTAACGGGGGGATCGCAGCAATTGACTCTGTTGGAAGCCGAGGTGAGCCTTACTGGGAAGGAGTGGCAGAAACATCCGATTGTGACTGGCCCAGAGGCCCCGTGCATTCTGGGCATAGACTTCCTCCGGAACGGCTATTACAAGGACCCAAAAGGTCTCAGGTGGGCATTTGGGATAGCTGCTGTGGAGGCAGAGAGCATTAGGCAATTGAACACCTTGCCCGGACTATCAGAAAACCCATCTGCAGTAGGACTCTTGAAGGTGGAAGAGCAACAAGTGCCAATTGCCACCTCGACAGTGCACCGCCGGCAGTATCGGACGAATCGAGATGCCGTGATCCCCATCCACAAAATGATCCGCGAGCTGGAGAGTCAAGGGGTGGTCAGCAAGACCCACTCACCCTTCAACAGCCCCATTTGGCCTGTGCGCAAGTCTGACGGAGAATGGAGATTGACTGTGGACTATCGTGGCTTGAATGAAGTGACTCCACCGTTGAGCGCTGCCGTGCCGGACATGCTGGAACTCCAGTACGAGCTGGAGTCCAAGGCAGCAAAGTGGTATGCCACTATTGACATTGCCAATGCTTTTTTCTCCATTCCTCTGGCAGCAGAATGTAGGCCTCAGTTTGCCTTCACCTGGAGGGGCGTACAGTACACCTGGAACCGACTGCCCCAGGGGTGGAAGCACAGTCCCACCATCTGCCATGGACTGATCCAGGCTGCACTGGAAAAGGGTGAAGCTCCGGAACATCTGCAGTACATCGATGACATCATTGTGGGGGGGAACACAGCAAAGGAAGTATTTGGGAAAGGAGAGAAGATCATCCAGATTCTCCTGGAAGCTGGTTTTGCCATCAAGAAGAGCAAAGTCAAGGGACCTGCCCGAGAGATCCAGTTCCTGGGGGTAAAGTGGCAAGACGGACGGCGTCAGATCCCCACCGAGGTCATCAATAAGATCGCTGCGATGTCTCCACCAACCAGCAAGAAGGAAACACAGGCTTTCCTAGGCGCCATAGGTTTTTGGAGAATGCACATTCCTGAGTACAGCCAGATTGTGAGCCCTCTGTACCTGGTTACCCGCAAGAAGAACGATTTCCACTGGGGCCCTGAACAGCAACAAGCTTTTGCCCAAATCAAGCGGGAGATCGCTCATGCGCTAGCCCTTGGCCCAGTCAGGACGGGACCAGAGGTGAGGAACGTGCTCTACTCTGCGGCCGGGAACAATGGTTTGTCCTGGAGCCTTTGGCAGAAGGTGCCTGGAGAGACTCGTGGCCGACCACTGGGATTCTGGAGTCGAAGTTATAGAGGGTCTGAGGCCAACTACACTCCCACAGAGAAGGAAATCCTAGCAGCCTATGAAGGAGTCCAAGCTGCCTCGGAAGTGATTGGCACCGAAGCACAACTCCTCCTGGCACCCCGACTACCGGTGCTGGGGTGGATGTTTAAAGGAAAGGTTCCCTCCACCCACCACGCCACTGACGCCACATGGAGCAAATGGATTGCCCTCATCACACAACGCGCCCGTATTGGAAACCCAAATCGCCCTGGGATTTTGGAGATCATTACGAACTGGCCGGAAGGTGAAGACTTTGGCCTCACTGACGAAGAGGAGCAGGAACAAGTGACGCGGGCTGAAGAAGCTCCACCGTACAACCAACTACCAGCAGAGGAAACACGATATGCTCTTTTCACTGACGGTTCCTGTCGCATCGTAGGGATGAACCGGAAGTGGAAAGCAGCCGTATGGAGCCCCACACGACAGGTCGCACAAGCTACTGAAGGAGAAGGTGGATCAAGTCAACTTGCTGAACTCAAAGCCGTTCAACTAGCCCTGGACATTGCTGAAAGAGAGAAGTGGCCAAAGCTCTACCTTTATACTGATTCGTGGATGGTAGCCAATGCTCTGTGGGGCTGGCTGGAAAGGTGGAAAAAGGCCAACTGGCAGCGTAGGGGAAAACCAATTTGGGCTGCTGATGAGTGGAAAGATATTGCCACTCGGGTAAAGAAGCTACCTGTGAGGGTCCGTCATGTAGATGCTCATGTCCCCAGGAGTCGGGCTAATGAAGAACATCGTAACAATGAACAGGTAGATCAGGCTGCAAAAATAGAGGTGTCCCAGATAGACTTGGATTGGCAACATAAAGGAGAGTTGTTCTTAGCTCGATGGGCCCATGATGCCTCAGGCCATCAAGGCAGAGAGGCCGCTTATAAATGGGCACGGGACCGAGGGGTGGATCTAACCATGAACAGTATCTCCCAGGTTATCCAAGACTGTGAGACCTGTGCTGCGATCAAGCAGGCCAAGCGGGTGAAGCCTCTGTGGTACGGCGGACGATGGTCGAAGTACAGGTATGGGGAAGCCTGGCAAATTGACTACATCACTCTTCCCCAAACCCGTCAAGGCAAGCGCTACGTGCTGACCATGGTGGAAGCAACCACTGGGTGGCTGGAGACCTACCCTGTGCCTCATGCTACCGCCCGGAACACCATCTTGGGCCTGGAAAAGCAAGTTCTTTGGAGACATGGCACCCCTGAGAGAATCGAGTCAGACAACGGGACACATTTCAAGAATAGCCTCATAAGCACTTGGGCCAGAGAACATGGAATCGAATGGCTATATCATATCCCTTATCATGCACCAGCTGCCGGGAAAGTTGAACGGTGCAATGGGCTACTTAAGACTACCCTAAAAGCACTTGGAGGAGGGACTTTCAAAAATTGGGAACTGAACTTAGCAAAGGCCACCTGGATGGTCAATACCCGAGGGTCCATCAATCGAGCTGGTCCTGCCCAGTCTGGACCCTTGCACACAGTGGACGGAGATAAAGTCCCTGTGGTACACACGAGAGGTATGTTAGGAAAGACTGTTTGGATTAATCCCACATCAGGCAAAGGCACACCCCTCCGTGGGGTTGTTTTTGCTCAGGGACCTGGTTACACTTGGTGGGTAATGCAGAAAAATGGGGAAACCCGTTGTGTACCACAAGGAGACCTAATTTTAAGTGAGAACTCTGTGTAAGGTTTCATTGTGTATATATGTATATATGTATCTGTAAGGGGGCATTGGGTTGGGTACGGTGTAGATGGTAATAGAATAAGGGGTGGATTATGTCCTGGGTTACAGTGTAAAATGTGCCAAAAGAAAAAAAATATATTCTATTACCATCTTCAGGAGCTGTTGAGACCAGGTGGGGCGGTGCTCCCTGCCTCCCCCCCTCTGGACTATCTCCTGTTACTGGGCACAACAATGCCTTATCGCCTGACCCATCGGTAACTCGCTCCTGGGCTATCTCCTGTTCATGGCCCATCAAGGAACTGCCTCACGACTCCCCATCCCATTGTGAGATGCTCCGCCCGGGGAGGGGGGGGGGAAGGAGCCAAGCAGTCCATGCCAAATAAAAACGGAGATTTTGAACACCCTAGCAGCCTTTCTTCCACTGGATTCCCAGAGGAGCTTTTCCCCCCACTGGAGTTCCAGAGGACGAGAGCTACCTGCCGACCACTGGACCTTCGGAGGAAGACCAGACTCTTTTACCTGATTGCTGCTTCCACAGAACTACACCCATCGCTTCAGGAGGACTGCAGCCAGCATCTTATCGGACTGCTACTGCCACCCTAACAGGGTGTCAGGTTGTATTCCTGACTCTGTCAGTATAAACCAGTGGGTTGTTTGTTTTTTTCCCTGCCTTGTGTTTTATATATATATATATTAGTAAAGAACTGTTATTCCTATTCCCCATATCTTTGCCTGAAGGCCCGTTAATTTCAAAATTATAATAGTTTGGAGGGAAGGGGGTTGCACTCTCCATTTCAAGGGAGGCTCCTGCCTTCCTCCACAGACACCTGTCTTTTTCAAACCAAGACAGATTTTGGCGCCCAACGTGGGGCTCGAGGGCATCGAGAGATAAAGGAATAACGGTTTTTGTGCATTGGATATAGATTCCTTGTTAAGTGGCATCATGTGGGCTAGCTTATCCCGGTTCTTGTGGCATGTGGTGGTGGCTGTATTTCTCCCATTTGCAGGCCCTTATCTAAACATGGGTCCTATAACTAAGGCTACCGTGACTGTTATCCAGTTTGTTTTATGGATTAATAAGGTGAGGAATTCATGGCTTATTAACTTCCTCTGGAAGGCGGGCACATGGATTCGGAGCTATCAAACACTAAATGTATGCTTTTGGGGTTACTTTACTAATGGTACCTACTGTGAGGAAATGACACCGGGAGAAACTTTCTCCCAACCCCTAACCCAGCTCTTTGGGTCTACTCCACCAGTTTTCGAAGGATTCAGAGCTTTCCTAAGTGCTAATGATATCATACAGTGGCTAGTGTTGCTGATAATCCTGTTTTATTCAGTATTCAGAGATCAGGGGAGATTGGCTTGGATAACTACCCTGACTAGGAATGCTGCTCCAGAATCTGACCCTGCCTCACAGCTCACATCAGAAATGAACCACTCGGATTGGGTGAAGGAGATACGTGAGATGGGCCAGATGCTGAAGGAGTGCATTCTCTCAGCTGCTGGGAATCGTTCCTCCTGCCTTGAAGAGGGAGAGTCTAATGGTGCAGCAGTAGAACCCACAGACGTTACAACCGTCCAGGTTCCAGCTGAAACGCAAGGGCAGTCAGAGCCAGCAGCAGTCGCCCCTGTGGAAACGAGGAAATCTAAGATGAAATCAGACCACTCAGTTAAGAAAGGAGGGCCCTCAGAACCTGCAGGCGAGCCAGTGGTTGAGATACTCACCGAGTCCCTGACGTATGACAGTCTCCGTAATCTGCACAAAGACATCGTACGGCGGGGGCGTGAGGCTTTTACAACCTGGTTACTTCGGGTCTGGGATCTTATGGGTACGGGTGTGCAACTGGATGGCAGTGAGGCAAGGAATTTGGGACCCTTGACTCAGGACTCAGGTGTCAATCTGGTATTTGTAAGGGAGCCGGGGACCCTTTCCCTCTGGGAGCGGCTTTTAATGAGTGTGAGAGAGAGGTTTGTCCACAGAGAGAGAATGCAGGAGCACCATCATAGAATGCGCTGGAAGACCCTTGAGGAAGGGATCCAGCAGCTGAGAGAAGTGGCAGTATTGGAGGTACTCTTTGGGAGGGATGGACAGCATGGTAACGACCCTGACAAAGTCAGGTGCACAGGGCAAATGTTGTGGAATCTGGCAAATCTAGGGCCATCCGAATACTCCACCTTCATTGCAATGATTAATGCAGATAACGACCGAGAGACAGTGGGTTCTGTCACGAGCAAGCTTAGAAATTTTGAAAGCATGATCAATGGCCCAATGCAGGCTAACGTTTCTGCTGTGATTAAGAGCCTACAAGAGGAGATGAGGGAAATAAAGGAGCAGGAGCAGTTCCCATTTGGCACCGGTACAAGTCACAGGCCCCAAAGTCGGAGCCCAACGTCCCCCAGCTAGAGGGAGAGGGTACACCCCACGAGCTGAGCTATGGTACTTCCTGCGCGACCATGGGGAAGACATGGGAAGGTGGGATGGGAAACCCACTTCTGTCCTGGCAGCACGGGTGCGTCAACTCAAGGAGGGAAACACTAACCGGGGGAGTAACACTAAAGTGAAGGTAGCCTCAACCTCCCAGGACCGAGCTGCCAGATATTACAGAAGGGAGGATGATCTGACAGATCCCCTTGAAGGAACCTCTAGTATGTATGTCCAGGAAGGGAATGGTAACCAGTGCTAGAGGGGCCCTGCCTCTAGCCAGGGAGAGGCACGGGAAAACCGGATATTTTGGACGGTGTGGATCCGATGGCCTGGCACGTCAGAGCCACAAAAATACAAAGCGTTAGTTGATACTGGTGCGCAGTGTACCCTAATGCCATCGGGACATGTGGGGGCAGAACCTGTTTCCATTGCCGGGGTAACGGGGGGATCGCAGCAATTGACTCTGTTGGAAGCCGAGGTGAGCCTTACTGGGAAGGAGTGGCAGAAACATCCGATTGTGACTGGCCCAGAGGCCCCGTGCATTCTGGGCATAGACTTCCTCCGGAACGGCTATTACAAGGACCCAAAAGGTCTCAGGTGGGCATTTGGGATAGCTGCTGTGGAGGCAGAGAGCATTAGGCAATTGAACACCTTGCCCGGACTATCAGAAAACCCATCTGCAGTAGGACTCTTGAAGGTGGAAGAGCAACAAGTGCCAATTGCCACCTCGACAGTGCACCGCCGGCAGTATCGGACGAATCGAGATGCCGTGATCCCCATCCACAAAATGATCCGCGAGCTGGAGAGTCAAGGGGTGGTCAGCAAGACCCACTCACCCTTCAACAGCCCCATTTGGCCTGTGCGCAAGTCTGACGGAGAATGGAGATTGACTGTGGACTATCGTGGCTTGAATGAAGTGACTCCACCGTTGAGCGCTGCCGTGCCGGACATGCTGGAACTCCAGTACGAGCTGGAGTCCAAGGCAGCAAAGTGGTATGCCACTATTGACATTGCCAATGCTTTTTTCTCCATTCCTCTGGCAGCAGAATGTAGGCCTCAGTTTGCCTTCACCTGGAGGGGCGTACAGTACACCTGGAACCGACTGCCCCAGGGGTGGAAGCACAGTCCCACCATCTGCCATGGACTGATCCAGGCTGCACTGGAAAAGGGTGAAGCTCCGGAACATCTGCAGTACATCGATGACATCATTGTGGGGGGGAACACAGCAAAGGAAGTATTTGGGAAAGGAGAGAAGATCATCCAGATTCTCCTGGAAGCTGGTTTTGCCATCAAGAAGAGCAAAGTCAAGGGACCTGCCCGAGAGATCCAGTTCCTGGGGGTAAAGTGGCAAGACGGACGGCGTCAGATCCCCACCGAGGTCATCAATAAGATCGCTGCGATGTCTCCACCAACCAGCAAGAAGGAAACACAGGCTTTCCTAGGCGCCATAGGTTTTTGGAGAATGCACATTCCTGAGTACAGCCAGATTGTGAGCCCTCTGTACCTGGTTACCCGCAAGAAGAACGATTTCCACTGGGGCCCTGAACAGCAACAAGCTTTTGCCCAAATCAAGCGGGAGATCGCTCATGCGCTAGCCCTTGGCCCAGTCAGGACGGGACCAGAGGTGAGGAACGTGCTCTACTCTGCGGCCGGGAACAATGGTTTGTCCTGGAGCCTTTGGCAGAAGGTGCCTGGAGAGACTCGTGGCCGACCACTGGGATTCTGGAGTCGAAGTTATAGAGGGTCTGAGGCCAACTACACTCCCACAGAGAAGGAAATCCTAGCAGCCTATGAAGGAGTCCAAGCTGCCTCGGAAGTG
Organism: Leptosomus discolor; assembly: GCF_034619465.1. Lineage (NCBI taxonomy): Eukaryota > Metazoa > Chordata > Aves > Leptosomiformes > Leptosomidae > Leptosomus > Leptosomus discolor. The sequence goes on from NW_028237897.1 coordinate 817,181, forward strand.
ATTGGCACCGAAGCACAACTCCTCCTGGCACCCCGACTACCGGTGCTGGGGTGGATGTTTAAAGGAAAGGTTCCCTCCACCCACCACGCCACTGACGCCACATGGAGCAAATGGATTGCCCTCATCACACAACGCGCCCGTATTGGAAACCCAAATCGCCCTGGGATTTTGGAGATCATTACGAACTGGCCGGAAGGTGAAGACTTTGGCCTCACTGACGAAGAGGAGCAGGAACAAGTGACGCGGGCTGAAGAAGCTCCACCGTACAACCAACTACCAGCAGAGGAAACACGATATGCTCTTTTCACTGACGGTTCCTGTCGCATCGTAGGGATGAACCGGAAGTGGAAAGCAGCCGTATGGAGCCCCACACGACAGGTCGCACAAGCTACTGAAGGAGAAGGTGGATCAAGTCAACTTGCTGAACTCAAAGCCGTTCAACTAGCCCTGGACATTGCTGAAAGAGAGAAGTGGCCAAAGCTCTACCTTTATACTGATTCGTGGATGGTAGCCAATGCTCTGTGGGGCTGGCTGGAAAGGTGGAAAAAGGCCAACTGGCAGCGTAGGGGAAAACCAATTTGGGCTGCTGATGAGTGGAAAGATATTGCCACTCGGGTAAAGAAGCTACCTGTGAGGGTCCGTCATGTAGATGCTCATGTCCCCAGGAGTCGGGCTAATGAAGAACATCGTAACAATGAACAGGTAGATCAGGCTGCAAAAATAGAGGTGTCCCAGATAGACTTGGATTGGCAACATAAAGGAGAGTTGTTCTTAGCTCGATGGGCCCATGATGCCTCAGGCCATCAAGGCAGAGAGGCCGCTTATAAATGGGCACGGGACCGAGGGGTGGATCTAACCATGAACAGTATCTCCCAGGTTATCCAAGACTGTGAGACCTGTGCTGCGATCAAGCAGGCCAAGCGGGTGAAGCCTCTGTGGTACGGCGGACGATGGTCGAAGTACAGGTATGGGGAAGCCTGGCAAATTGACTACATCACTCTTCCCCAAACCCGTCAAGGCAAGCGCTACGTGCTGACCATGGTGGAAGCAACCACTGGGTGGCTGGAGACCTACCCTGTGCCTCATGCTACCGCCCGGAACACCATCTTGGGCCTGGAAAAGCAAGTTCTTTGGAGACATGGCACCCCTGAGAGAATCGAGTCAGACAACGGGACACATTTCAAGAATAGCCTCATAAGCACTTGGGCCAGAGAACATGGAATCGAATGGCTATATCATATCCCTTATCATGCACCAGCTGCCGGGAAAGTTGAACGGTGCAATGGGCTACTTAAGACTACCCTAAAAGCACTTGGAGGAGGGACTTTCAAAAATTGGGAACTGAACTTAGCAAAGGCCACCTGGATGGTCAATACCCGAGGGTCCATCAATCGAGCTGGTCCTGCCCAGTCTGGACCCTTGCACACAGTGGACGGAGATAAAGTCCCTGTGGTACACACGAGAGGTATGTTAGGAAAGACTGTTTGGATTAATCCCACATCAGGCAAAGGCACACCCCTCCGTGGGGTTGTTTTTGCTCAGGGACCTGGTTACACTTGGTGGGTAATGCAGAAAAATGGGGAAACCCGTTGTGTACCACAAGGAGACCTAATTTTAAGTGAGAACTCTGTGTAAGGTTTCATTGTGTATATATGTATATATGTATCTGTAAGGGGGCATTGGGTTGGGTACGGTGTAGATGGTAATAGAATAAGGGGTGGATTATGTCCTGGGTTACAGTGTAAAATGTGCCAAAAGAAAAAAAATATATTCTATTACCATCTTCAGGAGCTGTTGAGACCAGGTGGGGCGGTGCTCCCTGCCTCCCCCCCTCTGGACTATCTCCTGTTACTGGGCACAACAATGCCTTATCGCCTGACCCATCGGTAACTCGCTCCTGGGCTATCTCCTGTTCATGGCCCATCAAGGAACTGCCTCACGACTCCCCATCCCATTGTGAGATGCTCCGCCCGGGGAGGGGGGGGGGAAGGAGCCAAGCAGTCCATGCCAAATAAAAACGGAGATTTTGAACACCCTAGCAGCCTTTCTTCCACTGGATTCCCAGAGGAGCTTTTCCCCCCACTGGAGTTCCAGAGGACGAGAGCTACCTGCCGACCACTGGACCTTCGGAGGAAGACCAGACTCTTTTACCTGATTGCTGCTTCCACAGAACTACACCCATCGCTTCAGGAGGACTGCAGCCAGCATCTTATCGGACTGCTACTGCCACCCTAACAGGGTGTCAGGTTGTATTCCTGACTCTGTCAGTATAAACCAGTGGGTTGTTTGTTTTTTTCCCTGCCTTGTGTTTTATATATATATATATATTAGTAAAGAACTGTTATTCCTATTCCCCATATCTTTGCCTGAAGGCCCGTTAATTTCAAAATTATAATAGTTTGGAGGGAAGGGGGTTGCACTCTCCATTTCAAGGGAGGCTCCTGCCTTCCTCCACAGACACCTGTCTTTTTCAAACCAAGACAGATTTTGGCGCCCAACGTGGGGCTCGAGGGCATCGAGAGATAAAGGAATAACGGTTTTTGTGCATTGGATATAGATTCCTTGTTAAGTGGCATCATGTGGGCTAGCTTATCCCGGTTCTTGTGGCATGTGGTGGTGGCTGTATTTCTCCCATTTGCAGGCCCTTATCTAAACATGGGTCCTATAACTAAGGCTACCGTGACTGTTATCCAGTTTGTTTTATGGATTAATAAGGTGAGGAATTCATGGCTTATTAACTTCCTCTGGAAGGCGGGCACATGGATTCGGAGCTATCAAACACTAAATGTATGCTTTTGGGGTTACTTTACTAATGGTACCTACTGTGAGGAAATGACACCGGGAGAAACTTTCTCCCAACCCCTAACCCAGCTCTTTGGGTCTACTCCACCAGTTTTCGAAGGATTCAGAGCTTTCCTAAGTGCTAATGATATCATACAGTGGCTAGTGTTGCTGATAATCCTGTTTTATTCAGTATTCAGAGATCAGGGGAGATTGGCTTGGATAACTACCCTGACTAGGAATGCTGCTCCAGAATCTGACCCTGCCTCACAGCTCACATCAGAAATGAACCACTCGGATTGGGTGAAGGAGATACGTGAGATGGGCCAGATGCTGAAGGAGTGCATTCTCTCAGCTGCTGGGAATCGTTCCTCCTGCCTTGAAGAGGGAGAGTCTAATGGTGCAGCAGTAGAACCCACAGACGTTACAACCGTCCAGGTTCCAGCTGAAACGCAAGGGCAGTCAGAGCCAGCAGCAGTCGCCCCTGTGGAAACGAGGAAATCTAAGATGAAATCAGACCACTCAGTTAAGAAAGGAGGGCCCTCAGAACCTGCAGGCGAGCCAGTGGTTGAGATACTCACCGAGTCCCTGACGTATGACAGTCTCCGTAATCTGCACAAAGACATCGTACGGCGGGGGCGTGAGGCTTTTACAACCTGGTTACTTCGGGTCTGGGATCTTATGGGTACGGGTGTGCAACTGGATGGCAGTGAGGCAAGGAATTTGGGACCCTTGACTCAGGACTCAGGTGTCAATCTGGTATTTGTAAGGGAGCCGGGGACCCTTTCCCTCTGGGAGCGGCTTTTAATGAGTGTGAGAGAGAGGTTTGTCCACAGAGAGAGAATGCAGGAGCACCATCATAGAATGCGCTGGAAGACCCTTGAGGAAGGGATCCAGCAGCTGAGAGAAGTGGCAGTATTGGAGGTACTCTTTGGGAGGGATGGACAGCATGGTAACGACCCTGACAAAGTCAGGTGCACAGGGCAAATGTTGTGGAATCTGGCAAATCTAGGGCCATCCGAATACTCCACCTTCATTGCAATGATTAATGCAGATAACGACCGAGAGACAGTGGGTTCTGTCACGAGCAAGCTTAGAAATTTTGAAAGCATGATCAATGGCCCAATGCAGGCTAACGTTTCTGCTGTGATTAAGAGCCTACAAGAGGAGATGAGGGAAATAAAGGAGGAGGTGAGGAGGAGCAGTTCCCATTTGGCACCGGTACAAGTCACAGGCCCCAAAGTCGGAGCCCAACGTCCCCCAGCTAGAGGGAGAGGGTACACCCCACGAGCTGAGCTATGGTACTTCCTGCGCGACCATGGGGAAGACATGGGAAGGTGGGATGGGAAACCCACTTCTGTCCTGGCAGCACGGGTGCGTCAACTCAAGGAGGGAAACACTAACCGGGGGAGTAACACTAAAGTGAAGGTAGCCTCAACCTCCCAGGACCGAGCTGCCAGATATTACAGAAGGGAGGATGATCTGACAGATCCCCTTGAAGGAACCTCTAGTATGTATGTCCAGGAAGGGAATGGTAACCAGTGCTAGAGGGGCCCTGCCTCTAGCCAGGGAGAGGCACGGGAAAACCGGATATTTTGGACGGTGTGGATCCGATGGCCTGGCACGTCAGAGCCACAAAAATACAAAGCGTTAGTTGATACTGGTGCGCAGTGTACCCTAATGCCATCGGGACATGTGGGGGCAGAACCTGTTTCCATTGCCGGGGTAACGGGGGGATCGCAGCAATTGACTCTGTTGGAAGCCGAGGTGAGCCTTACTGGGAAGGAGTGGCAGAAACATCCGATTGTGACTGGCCCAGAGGCCCCGTGCATTCTGGGCATAGACTTCCTCCGGAACGGCTATTACAAGGACCCAAAAGGTCTCAGGTGGGCATTTGGGATAGCTGCTGTGGAGGCAGAGAGCATTAGGCAATTGAACACCTTGCCCGGACTATCAGAAAACCCATCTGCAGTAGGGCTCTTGAAGGTGGAAGAGCAACAAGTGCCAATTGCCACCTCGACAGTGCACCGCCGGCAGTATCGGACGAATCGAGATGCCGTGATCCCCATCCACAAAATGATCCGCGAGCTGGAGAGTCAAGGGGTGGTCAGCAAGACCCACTCACCCTTCAACAGCCCCATTTGGCCTGTGCGCAAGTCTGACGGAGAATGGAGATTGACTGTGGACTATCGTGGCTTGAATGAAGTGACTCCACCGTTGAGCGCTGCCGTGCCGGACATGCTGGAACTCCAGTACGAGCTGGAGTCCAAGGCAGCAAAGTGGTATGCCACTATTGACATTGCCAATGCTTTTTTCTCCATTCCTCTGGCAGCAGAATGTAGGCCTCAGTTTGCCTTCACCTGGAGGGGCGTACAGTACACCTGGAACCGACTGCCCCAGGGGTGGAAGCACAGTCCCACCATCTGCCATGGACTGATCCAGGCTGCACTGGAAAAGGGTGAAGCTCCGGAACATCTGCAGTACATCGATGACATCATTGTGGGGGGGAACACAGCAAAGGAAGTATTTGGGAAAGGAGAGAAGATCATCCAGATTCTCCTGGAAGCTGGTTTTGCCATCAAGAAGAGCAAAGTCAAGGGACCTGCCCGAGAGATCCAGTTCCTGGGGGTAAAGTGGCAAGACGGACGGCGTCAGATCCCCACCGAGGTCATCAATAAGATCGCTGCGATGTCTCCACCAACCAGCGAGAAGGAAACACAGGCTTTCCTAGGCGCCATAGGTTTTTGGAGAATGCACATTCCTGAGTACAGCCAGATTGTGAGCCCTCTGTACCTGGTTACCCGCAAGAAGAACGATTTCCACTGGGGCCCTGAACAGCAACAAGCTTTTGCCCAAATCAAGCGGGAGATCGCTCATGCGCTAGCCCTTGGCCCAGTCAGGACGGGACCAGAGGTGAGGAACGTGCTCTACTCTGCGGCCGGGAACAATGGTTTGTCCTGGAGCCTTTGGCAGAAGGTGCCTGGAGAGACTCGTGGCCGACCACTGGGATTCTGGAGTCGAAGTTATAGAGGGTCTGAGGCCAACTACACTCCCACAGAGAAGGAAATCCTAGCAGCCTATGAAGGAGTCCAAGCTGCCTCGGAAGTGATTGGCACCGAAGCACAACTCCTCCTGGCACCCCGACTACCGGTGCTGGGGTGGATGTTTAAAGGAAAGGTTCCCTCCACCCACCACGCCACTGACGCCACATGGAGCAAATGGATTGCCCTCATCACACAACGCGCCCGTATTGGAAACCCAAATCGCCCTGGGATTTTGGAGATCATTACGAACTGGCCGGAAGGTGAAGACTTTGGCCTCACTGACGAAGAGGAGCAGGAACAAGTGACGCGGGCTGAAGAAGCTCCACCGTACAACCAACTACCAGCAGAGGAAACACGATATGCTCTTTTCACTGACGGTTCCTGTCGCATCGTAGGGATGAACCGGAAGTGGAAAGCAGCCGTATGGAGCCCCACACGACAGGTCGCACAAGCTACTGAAGGAGAAGGTGGATCAAGTCAACTTGCTGAACTCAAAGCCGTTCAACTAGCCCTGGACATTGCTGAAAGAGAGAAGTGGCCAAAGCTCTACCTTTATACTGATTCGTGGATGGTAGCCAATGCTCTGTGGGGCTGGCTGGAAAGGTGGAAAAAGGCCAACTGGCAGCGTAGGGGAAAACCAATTTGGGCTGCTGATGAGTGGAAAGATATTGCCACTCGGGTAAAGAAGCTACCTGTGAGGGTCCGTCATGTAGATGCTCATGTCCCCAGGAGTCGGGCTAATGAAGAACATCGTAACAATGAACAGGTAGATCAGGCTGCAAAAATAGAGGTGTCCCAGATAGACTTGGATTGGCAACATAAAGGAGAGTTGTTCTTAGCTCGATGGGCCCATGATGCCTCAGGCCATCAAGGCAGAGAGGCCGCTTATAAATGGGCACGGGACCGAGGGGTGGATCTAACCATGAACAGTATCTCCCAGGTTATCCAAGACTGTGAGACCTGTGCTGCGATCAAGCAGGCCAAGCGGGTGAAGCCTCTGTGGTACGGCGGACGATGGTCGAAGTACAGGTATGGGGAAGCCTGGCAAATTGACTACATCACTCTTCCCCAAACCCGTCAAGGCAAGCGCTACGTGCTGACCATGGTGGAAGCAACCACTGGGTGGCTGGAGACCTACCCTGTGCCTCATGCTACCGCCCGGAACACCATCTTGGGCCTGGAAAAGCAAGTTCTTTGGAGACATGGCACCCCTGAGAGAATCGAGTCAGACAACGGGACACATTTCAAGAATAGCCTCATAAGCACTTGGGCCAGAGAACATGGAATCGAATGGCTATATCATATCCCTTATCATGCACCAGCTGCCGGGAAAGTTGAACGGTGCAATGGGCTACTTAAGACTACCCTAAAAGCACTTGGAGGAGGGACTTTCAAAAAATTGGGAACTGAACTTAGCAAAGGCCACCTGGATGGTCAATACCCGAGGGTCCATCAATCGAGCTGGTCCTGCCCAGTCTGGACCCTTGCACACAGTGGACGGAGATAAAGTCCCTGTGGTACACACGAGAGGTATGTTAGGAAAGACTGTTTGGATTAATCCCACATCAGGCAAAGGCACACCCCTCCGTGGGGTTGTTTTTGCTCAAGGACCTGGTTACACTTGGTGGGTAATGCAGAAAAATGGGGAAACCCGTTGTGTACCACAAGGAGACCTAATTTTAAGTGAGAACTCTGTGTAAGGTTTCATTGTGTATATATGTATATATGTATCTGTAAGGGGGCATTGGGTTGGGTACGGTGTAGATGGTAATAGAATAAGGGGTGGATTATGTCCTGGGTTACAGTGTAAAATGTGCCAAAAGAAAAAAAATATATTCTATTACCATCTTCAGGAGCTGTTGAGACCAGGTGGGGCGGTGCTCCCTGCCTCCCCCCCTCTGGACTATCTCCTGTTACTGGGCACAACAATGCCTTATCGCCTGACCCATCGGTAACTCGCTCCTGGGCTATCTCCTGTTCATGGCCCATCAAGGAACTGCCTCACGACTCCCCATCCCATTGTGAGATGCTCCGCCCGGGGAGGGGGGGGGGAAGGAGCCAAGCAGTCCATGCCAAATAAAAACGGAGATTTTGAACACCCTAGCAGCCTTTCTTCCACTGGATTCCCAGAGGAGCTTTTCCCCCCACTGGAGTTCCAGAGGACGAGAGCTACCTGCCGACCACTGGACCTTCGGAGGAAGACCAGACTCTTTTACCTGATTGCTGCTTCCACAGAACTACACCCATCGCTTCAGGAGGACTGCAGCCAGCATCTTATCGGACTGCTACTGCCACCCTAACAGGGTGTCAGGTTGTATTCCTGACTCTGTCAGTATAAACCAGTGGGTTGTTTGTTTTTTTCCCTGCCTTGTGTTTTATATATATATATATTAGTAAAGAACTGTTATTCCTATTCCCCATATCTTTGCCTGAAGGCCCGTTAATTTCAAAATTATAATAGTTTGGAGGGAAGGGGGTTGCACTCTCCATTTCAAGGGAGGCTCCTGCCTTCCTCCACAGACACCTGTCTTTTTCAAACCAAGACAGATTTTGGCGCCCAACGTGGGGCTCGAGGGCATCGAGAGATAAAGGAATAACGGTTTTTGTGCATTGGATATAGATTCCTTGTTAAGTGGCATCATGTGGGCTAGCTTATCCCGGTTCTTGTGGCATGTGGTGGTGGCTGTATTTCTCCCATTTGCAGGCCCTTATCTAAACATGGGTCCTATAACTAAGGCTACCGTGACTGTTATCCAGTTTGTTTTATGGATTAATAAGGTGAGGAATTCATGGCTTATTAACTTCCTCTGGAAGGCGGGCACATGGATTCGGAGCTATCAAACACTAAATGTATGCTTTTGGGGTTACTTTACTAATGGTACCTACTGTGAGGAAATGACACCGGGAGAAACTTTCTCCCAACCCCTAACCCAGCTCTTTGGGTCTACTCCACCAGTTTTCGAAGGATTCAGAGCTTTCCTAAGTGCTAATGATATCATACAGTGGCTAGTGTTGCTGATAATCCTGTTTTATTCAGTATTCAGAGATCAGGGGAGATTGGCTTGGATAACTACCCTGACTAGGAATGCTGCTCCAGAATCTGACCCTGCCTCACAGCTCACATCAGAAATGAACCACTCGGATTGGGTGAAGGAGATACGTGAGATGGGCCAGATGCTGAAGGAGTGCATTCTCTCAGCTGCTGGGAATCCCTCCTCCTGCCTTGAAGAGGGAGAGTCTAATGGTGCAGCAGTAGAACCCACAGACGTTACAACCGTCCAGGTTCCAGCTGAAACGCAAGGGCAGTCAGAGCCAGCAGCAGTCGCCCCTGTGGAAACGAGGAAATCTAAGATGAAATCAGACCACTCAGTTAAGAAAGGAGGGCCCTCAGAACCTGCAGGCGAGCCAGTGGTTGAGATACTCACCGAGTCCCTGACGTATGACAGTCTCCGTAATCTGCACAAAGACATCGTACGGCGGGGGCGTGAGGCTTTTACAACCTGGTTACTTCGGGTCTGGGATCTTATGGGTACGGGTGTGCAACTGGATGGCAGTGAGGCAAGGAATTTGGGACCCTTGACTCAGGACTCAGGTGTCAATCTGGTATTTGTAAGGGAGCCGGGGACCCTTTCCCTCTGGGAGCGGCTTTTAATGAGTGTGAGAGAGAGGTTTGTCCACAGAGAGAGAATGCAGGAGCACCATCATAGAATGCGCTGGAAGACCCTTGAGGAAGGGATCCAGCAGCTGAGAGAAGTGGCAGTATTGGAGGTACTCTTTGGGAGGGATGGACAGCATGGTAACGACCCTGACAAAGTCAGGTGCACAGGGCAAATGTTGTGGAATCTGGCAAATCTAGGGCCATCCGAATACTCCACCTTCATTGCAATGATTAATGCAGATAACGACCGAGAGACAGTGGGTTCTGTCACGAGCAAGCTTAGAAATTTTGAAAGCATGATCAATGGCCCAATGCAGGCTAACGTTTCTGCTGTGATTAAGAGCCTACAAGAGGAGATGAGGGAAATAAAGGAGGAGGTGAGGAGGAGCAGTTCCCATTTGGCACCGGTACAAGTCACAGGCCCCAAAGTCGGAGCCCAACGTCCCCCAGCTAGAGGGAGAGGGTACACCCCACGAGCTGAGCTATGGTACTTCCTGCGCGACCATGGGGAAGACATGGGAAGGTGGGATGGGAAACCCACTTCTGTCCTGGCAGCACGGGTGCGTCAACTCAAGGAGGGAAACACTAACCGGGGGAGTAACACTAAAGTGAAGGTAGCCTCAACCTCCCAGGACCGAGCTGCCAGATATTACAGAAGGGAGGATGATCTGACAGATCCCCTTGAAGGAACCTCTAGTATGTATGTCCAGGAAGGGAATGGTAACCAGTGCTAGAGGGGCCCTGCCTCTAGCCAGGGAGAGGCACGGGAAAACCGGATATTTTGGACGGTGTGGATCCGATGGCCTGGCACGTCAGAGCCACAAAAATACAAAGCGTTAGTTGATACTGGTGCGCAGTGTACCCTAATGCCATCGGGACATGTGGGGGCAGAACCTGTTTCCATTGCCGGGGTAACGGGGGGATCGCAGCAATTGACTCTGTTGGAAGCCGAGGTGAGCCTTACTGGGAAGGAGTGGCAGAAACATCCGATTGTGACTGGCCCAGAGGCCCCGTGCATTCTGGGCATAGACTTCCTCCGGAACGGCTATTACAAGGACCCAAAAGGTCTCAGGTGGGCATTTGGGATAGCTGCTGTGGAGGCAGAGAGCATTAGGCAATTGAACACCTTGCCCGGACTATCAGAAAACCCATCTGCAGTAGGACTCTTGAAGGTGGAAGAGCAACAAGTGCCAATTGCCACCTCGACAGTGCACCGCCGGCAGTATCGGACGAATCGAGATGCCGTGATCCCCATCCACAAAATGATCCGCGAGCTGGAGAGTCAAGGGGTGGTCAGCAAGACCCACTCACCCTTCAACAGCCCCATTTGGCCTGTGCGCAAGTCTGACGGAGAATGAAGATTGACTGTGGACTATCGTGGCTTGAATGAAGTGACTCCACCGTTGAGCGCTGCCGTGCCGGACATGCTGGAACTCCAGTACGAGCTGGAGTCCAAGGCAGCAAAGTGGTATGCCACTATTGACATTGCCAATGCTTTTTTCTCCATTCCTCTGGCAGCAGAATGTAGGCCTCAGTTTGCCTTCACCTGGAGGGGCGTACAGTACACCTGGAACCGACTGCCCCAGGGGTGGAAGCACAGTCCCACCATCTGCCATGGACTGATCCAGGCTGCACTGGAAAAGGGTGAAGCTCCGGAACATCTGCAGTACATCGATGACATCATTGTGGGGGGGAACACAGCAAAGGAAGTATTTGGGAAAGGAGAGAAGATCATCCAGATTCTCCTGGAAGCTGGTTTTGCCATCAAGAAGAGCAAAGTCAAGGGACCTGCCCGAGAGATCCAGTTCCTGGGGGTAAAGTGGCAAGACGGACGGCGTCAGATCCCCACCGAGGTCATCAATAAGATCGCTGCGATGTCTCCACCAACCAGCGAGAAGGAAACACAGGCTTTCCTAGGCGCCATAGGTTTTTGGAGAATGCACATTCCTGAGTACAGCCAGATTGTGAGCCCTCTGTACCTGGTTACCCGCAAGAAGAACGATTTCCACTGGGGCCCTGAACAGCAACAAGCTTTTGCCCAAATCAAGCGGGAGATCGCTCATGCGCTAGCCCTTGGCCCAGTCAGGACGGGACCAGAGGTGAGGAACGTGCTCTACTCTGCGGCCGGGAACAATGGTTTGTCCTGGAGCCTTTGGCAGAAGGTGCCTGGAGAGACTCGTGGCCGACCACTGGGATTCTGGAGTCGAAGTTATAGAGGGTCTGAGGCCAACTACACTCCCACAGAGAAGGAAATCCTAGCAGCCTATGAAGGAGTCCAAGCTGCCTCGGAAGTGATTGGCACCGAAGCACAACTCCTCCTGGCACCCCGACTACCGGTGCTGGGGTGGATGTTTAAAGGAAAGGTTCCCTCCACCCACCACGCCACTGACGCCACATGGAGCAAATGGATTGCCCTCATCACACAACGCGCCCGTATTGGAAACCCAAATCGCCCTGGGATTTTGGAGATCATTACGAACTGGCCGGAAGGTGAAGACTTTGGCCTCACTGACGAAGAGGAGCAGGAACAAGTGACGCGGGCTGAAGAAGCTCCACCGTACAACCAACTACCAGCAGAGGAAACACGATATGCTCTTTTCACTGACGGTTCCTGTCGCATCGTAGGGATGAACCGGAAGTGGAAAGCAGCCGTATGGAGCCCCACACGACAGGTCGCACAAGCTACTGAAGGAGAAGGTGGATCAAGTCAACTTGCTGAACTCAAAGCCGTTCAACTAGCCCTGGACATTGCTGAAAGAGAGACGTGGCCAAAGCTCTACCTTTATACTGATTCGTGGATGGTAGCCAATGCTCTGTGGGGCTGGCTGGAAAGGTGGAAAAAGGCCAACTGGCAGCGTAGGGGAAAACCAATTTGGGCTGCTGATGAGTGGAAAGATATTGCCACTCGGGTAAAGAAGCTACCTGTGAGGGTCCGTCATGTAGATGCTCATGTCCCCAGGAGTCGGGCTAATGAAGAACATCGTAACAATGAACAGGTAGATCAGGCTGCAAAAATAGAGGTGTCCCAGATAGACTTGGATTGGCAACATAAAGGAGAGTTGTTCTTAGCTCGATGGGCCCATGATGCCTCAGGCCATCAAGGCAGAGAGGCCGCTTATAAATGGGCACGGGACCGAGGGGTGGATCTAACCATGAACAGTATCTCCCAGGTTATCCAAGACTGTGAGACCTGTGCTGCGATCAAGCAGGCCAAGCGGGTGAAGCCTCTGTGGTACGGCGGACGATGGTCGAAGTACAGGTATGGGGAAGCCTGGCAAATTGACTACATCACTCTTCCCCAAACCCGTCAAGGCAAGCGCTACGTGCTGACCATGGTGGAAGCAACCACTGGGTGGCTGGAGACCTACCCTGTGCCTCATGCTACCGCCCGGAACACCATCTTGGGCCTGGAAAAGCAAGTTCTTTGGAGACATGGCACCCCTGAGAGAATCGAGTCAGACAACGGGACACATTTCAAGAATAGCCTCATAAGCACTTGGGCCAGAGAACATGGAATCGAATGGCTATATCATATCCCTTATCATGCACCAGCTGCCGGGAAAGTTGAACGGTGCAATGGGCTACTTAAGACTACCCTAAAAGCACTTGGAGGAGGGACTTTCAAAAATTGGGAACTGAACTTAGCAAAGGCCACCTGGATGGTCAATACCCGAGGGTCCATCAATCGAGCTGGTCCTGCCCAGTCTGGACCCTTGCACACAGTGGACGGAGATAAAGTCCCTGTGGTACACACGAGAGGTATGTTAGGAAAGACTGTTTGGATTAATCCCACATCAGGCAAAGGCACACCCCTCCGTGGGGTTGTTTTTGCTCAAGGACCTGGTTACACTTGGTGGGTAATGCAGAAAAATGGGGAAACCCGTTGTGTACCACAAGGAGACCTAATTTTAAGTGAGAACTCTGTGTAAGGTTTCATTGTGTATATATGTATATATGTATCTGTAAGGGGGCATTGGGTTGGGTACGGTGTAGATGGTAATAGAATAAGGGGTGGATTATGTCCTGGGTTACAGTGTAAAATGTGCCAAAAGAAAAAAAATATATTCTATTACCATCTTCAGGAGCTGTTGAGACCAGGTGGGGCGGTGCTCCCTGCCTCCCCCCCTCTGGACTATCTCCTGTTACTGGGCACAACAATGCCTTATCGCCTGACCCATCGGTAACTCGCTCCTGGGCTATCTCCTGTTCATGGCCCATCAAGGAACTGCCTCACGACTCCCCATCCCACTGTGAGATGCTCCGCCCGGGGAGGGGGGGGGAAGGAGCCAAGCAGTCCATGCCAAATAAAAACGGAGATTTTGAACACCCTAGCAGCCTTTCTTCCACTGGATTCCCAGAGGAGCTTTTCCCCCCACTGGAGTTCCAGAGGACGAGAGCTACCTGCCGACCACTGGACCTTCGGAGGAAGACCAGACTCTTTTACCTGATTGCTGCTTCCACAGAACTACACCCATCCCTTCAGGAGGACTGCAGCCAGCATCTTATCGGACTGCTACTGCCACCCTAACAGGGTGTCAGGTTGTATTCCTGACTCTGTCAGTATAAACCAGTGGGTTGTTTGTTTTTTCCCTGCCTTGTGTTTTATATATATATTAGTAAAGAACTGTTATTCCTATTCCCCATATCTTTGCCTGAAGGCCCGTTAATTTCAAAATTATAATAGTTTGGAGGGAAGGGGGTTGCACTCTCCATTTCAAGGGAGGCTCCTGCCTTCCTCCACAGACACCTGTCTTTTTCAAACCAAGACAGATTTTGGCGCCCAACGTGGGGCTCGAGGGCATCGAGAGATAAAGGAATAACGGTTTTTGTGCATTGGATATAGATTCCTTGTTAAGTGGCATCATGTGGGCTAGCTTATCCCGGTTCTTGTGGCATGTGGTGGTGGCTGTATTTCTCCCATTTGCAGGCCCTTATCTAAACATGGGTCCTATAACTAAGGCTACCGTGACTGTTATCCAGTTTGTTTTATGGATTAATAAGGTGAGGAATTCATGGCTTATTAACTTCCTCTGGAAGGCGGGCACATGGATTCGGAGCTATCAAACACTAAATGTATGCTTTTGGGGTTACTTTACTAATGGTACCTACTGTGAGGAAATGACACCGGGAGAAACTTTCTCCCAACCCCTAACCCAGCTCTTTGGGTCTACTCCACCAGTTTTCGAAGGATTCAGAGCTTTCCTAAGTGCTAATGATATCATACAGTGGCTAGTGTTGCTGATAATCCTGTTTTATTCAGTATTCAGAGATCAGGGGAGATTGGCTTGGATAACTACCCTGACTAGGAATGCTGCTCCAGAATCTGACCCTGCCTCACAGCTCACATCAGAAATGAACCACTCGGATTGGGTGAAGGAGATACGTGAGATGGGCCAGATGCTGAAGGAGTGCATTCTCTCAGCTGCTGGGAATCCCTCCTCCTGCCTTGAAGAGGGAGAGTCTAATGGTGCAGCAGTAGAACCCACAGACGTTACAACCGTCCAGGTTCCAGCTGAAACGCAAGGGCAGTCAGAGCCAGCAGCAGTCGCCCCTGTGGAAACGAGGAAATCTAAGATGAAATCAGACCACTCAGTTAAGAAAGGAGGGCCCTCAGAACCTGCAGGCGAGCCAGTGGTTGAGATACTCACCGAGTCCCTGACGTATGACAGTCTCCGTAATCTGCACAAAGACATCGTACGGCGGGGGTGTGAGGCTTTTACAACCTGGTTACTTCGGGTCTGGGATCTTATGGGTACGGGTGTGCAACTGGATGGCAGTGAGGCAAGGAATTTGGGACCCTTGACTCAGGACTCAGGTGTCAATCTGGTATTTGTAAGGGAGCCGGGGACCCTTTCCCTCTGGGAGCGGCTTTTAATGAGTGTGAGAGAGAGGTTTGTCCACAGAGAGAGAATGCAGGAGCACCATCATAGAATGCGCTGGAAGACCCTTGAGGAAGGGATCCAGCAGCTGAGAGAAGTGGCAGTATTGGAGGTACTCTTTGGGAGGGATGGACAGCATGGTAACGACCCTGACAAAGTCAGGTGCACAGGGCAAATGTTGTGGAATCTGGCAAATCTAGGGCCATCCGAATACTCCACCTTCATTGCAATGATTAATGCAGATAACGACCGAGAGACAGTGGGTTCTGTCACGAGCAAGCTTAGAAATTTTGAAAGCATGATCAATGGCCCAATGCAGGCTAACGTTTCTGCTGTGATTAAGAGCCTACAAGAGGAGATGAGGGAAATAAAGGAGGAGGTGAGGAGGAGCAGTTCCCATTTGGCACCGGTACAAGTCACAGGCCCCAAAGTCGGAGCCCAACGTCCCCCAGCTAGAGGGAGAGGGTACACCCCACGAGCTGAGCTATGGTACTTCCTGCGCGACCATGGGGAAGACATGGGAAGGTGGGATGGGAAACCCACTTCTGTCCTGGCAGCACGGGTGCGTCAACTCAAGGAGGGAAACACTAACCGGGGGAGTAACACTAAAGTGAAGGTAGCCTCAACCTCCCAGGACCGAGCTGCCAGATATTACAGAAGGGAGGATGATCTGACAGATCCCCTTGAAGGAACCTCTAGTATGTATGTCCAGGAAGGGAATGGTAACCAGTGCTAGAGGGGCCCTGCCTCTAGCCAGGGAGAGGCACGGGAAAACCGGATATTTTGGACGGTGTGGATCCGATGGCCTGGCACGTCAGAGCCACAAAAATACAAAGCGTTAGTTGATACTGGTGCGCAGTGTACCCTAATGCCATCGGGACATGTGGGGGCAGAACCTGTTTCCATTGCCGGGGTAACGGGGGGATCGCAGCAATTGACTCTGTTGGAAGCCGAGGTGAGCCTTACTGGGAAGGAGTGGCAGAAACATCCGATTGTGACTGGCCCAGAGGCCCCGTGCATTCTGGGCATAGACTTCCTCCGGAACGGCTATTACAAGGACCCAAAAGGTCTCAGGTGGGCATTTGGGATAGCTGCTGTGGAGGCAGAGAGCATTAGGCAATTGAACACCTTGCCCGGACTATCAGAAAACCCATCTGCAGTAGGACTCTTGAAGGTGGAAGAGCAACAAGTGCCAATTGCCACCTCGACAGTGCACCGCCGGCAGTATCGGACGAATCGAGATGCCGTGATCCCCATCCACAAAATGATCCGCGAGCTGGAGAGTCAAGGGGTGGTCAGCAAGACCCACTCACCCTTCAACAGCCCCATTTGGCCTGTGCGCAAGTCTGACGGAGAATGGAGATTGACTGTGGACTATCGTGGCTTGAATGAAGTGACTCCACCGTTGAGCGCTGCCGTGCCGGACATGCTGGAACTCCAGTACGAGCTGGAGTCCAAGGCAGCAAAGTGGTATGCCACTATTGACATTGCCAATGCTTTTTTCTCCATTCCTCTGGCAGCAGAATGTAGGCCTCAGTTTGCCTTCACCTGGAGGGGCGTACAGTACACCTGGAACCGACTGCCCCAGGGGTGGAAGCACAGTCCCACCATCTGCCATGGACTGATCCAGGCTGCACTGGAAAAGGGTGAAGCTCCGGAACATCTGCAGTACATCGATGACATCATTGTGGGGGGGAACACAGCAAAGGAAGTATTTGGGAAAGGAGAGAAGATCATCCAGATTCTCCTGGAAGCTGGTTTTGCCATCAAGAAGAGCAAAGTCAAGGGACCTGCCCGAGAGATCCAGTTCCTGGGGGTAAAGTGGCAAGACGGACGGCGTCAGATCCCCACCGAGGTCATCAATAAGATCGCTGCGATGTCTCCACCAACCAGCGAGAAGGAAACACAGGCTTTCCTAGGCGCCATAGGTTTTTGGAGAATGCACATTCCTGAGTACAGCCAGATTGTGAGCCCTCTGTACCTGGTTACCCGCAAGAAGAACGATTTCCACTGGGGCCCTGAACAGCAACAAGCTTTTGCCCAAATCAAGCGGGAGATCGCTCATGCGCTAGCCCTTGGCCCAGTCAGGACGGGACCAGAGGTGAGGAACGTGCTCTACTCTGCGGCCGGGAACAATGGTTTGTCCTGGAGCCTTTGGCAGAAGGTGCCTGGAGAGACTCGTGGCCGACCACTGGGATTCTGGAGTCGAAGTTATAGAGGGTCTGAGGCCAACTACACTCCCACAGAGAAGGAAATCCTAGCAGCCTATGAAGGAGTCCAAGCTGCCTCGGAAGTGATTGGCACCGAAGCACAACTCCTCCTGGCACCCCGACTACCGGTGCTGGGGTGGATGTTTAAAGGAAAGGTTCCCTCCACCCACCACGCCACTGACGCCACATGGAGCAAATGGATTGCCCTCATCACACAACGCGCCCGTATTGGAAACCCAAATCGCCCTGGGATTTTGGAGATCATTACGAACTGGCCGGAAGGTGAAGACTTTGGCCTCACTGACGAAGAGGAGCAGGAACAAGTGACGCGGGCTGAAGAAGCTCCACCGTACAACCAACTACCAGCAGAGGAAACACGATATGCTCTTTTCACTGACGGTTCCTGTCGCATCGTAGGGATGAACCGGAAGTGGAAAGCAGCCGTATGGAGCCCCACACGACAGGTCGCACAAGCTACTGAAGGAGAAGGTGGATCAAGTCAACTTGCTGAACTCAAAGCCGTTCAACTAGCCCTGGACATTGCTGAAAGAGAGAAGTGGCCAAAGCTCTACCTTTATACTGATTCGTGGATGGTAGCCAATGCTCTGTGGGGCTGGCTGGAAAGGTGGAAAAAGGCCAACTGGCAGCGTAGGGGAAAACCAATTTGGGCTGCTGATGAGTGGAAAGATATTGCCACTCGGGTAAAGAAGCTACCTGTGAGGGTCCGTCATGTAGATGCTCATGTCCCCAGGAGTCGGGCTAATGAAGAACATCGTAACAATGAACAGGTAGATCAGGCTGCAAAAATAGAGGTGTCCCAGATAGACTTGGATTGGCAACATAAAGGAGAGTTGTTCTTAGCTCGATGGGCCCATGATGCCTCAGGCCATCAAGGCAGAGAGGCCGCTTATAAATGGGCACGGGACCGAGGGGTGGATCTAACCATGAACAGTATCTCCCAGGTTATCCAAGACTGTGAGACCTGTGCTTGCGATCAAGCAGGCCAAGCGGGTGAAGCCTCTGTGGTACGGCGGACGATGGTCGAAGTACAGGTATGGGGAAGCCTGGCAAATTGACTACATCACTCTTCCCCAAACCCGTCAAGGCAAGCGCTACGTGCTGACCATGGTGGAAGCAACCACTGGGTGGCTGGAGACCTACCCTGTGCCTCATGCTACCGCCCGGAACACCATCTTGGGCCTGGAAAAGCAAGTTCTTTGGAGACATGGCACCCCTGAGAGAATCGAGTCAGACAACGGGACACATTTCAAGAATAGCCTCATAAGCACTTGGGCCAGAGAACATGGAATCGAATGGCTATATCATATCCCTTATCATGCACCAGCTGCCGGGAAAGTTGAACGGTGCAATGGGCTACTTAAGACTACCCTAAAAGCACTTGGAGGAGGGACTTTCAAAAATTGGGAACTGAACTTAGCAAAGGCCACCTGGATGGTCAATACCCGAGGGTCCATCAATCGAGCTGGTCCTGCCCAGTCTGGACCCTTGCACACAGTGGACGGAGATAAAGTCCCTGTGGTACACACGAGAGGTATGTTAGGAAAGACTGTTTGGATTAATCCCACATCAGGCAAAGGCACACCCCTCCGTGGGGTTGTTTTTGCTCAAGGACCTGGTTACACTTGGTGGGTAATGCAGAAAAATGGGGAAACCCGTTGTGTACCACAAGGAGACCTAATTTTAAGTGAGAACTCTGTGTAAGGTTTCATTGTGTATATATGTATATATGTAGCTGTAAGGGGGCATTGGGTTGGGTACGGTGTAGATGGTAATAGAATAAGGGGTGGATTATGTCCTGGGTTACAGTGTAAAATGTGCCAAAAGAAAAAAAATATATTCTATTACCATCTTCAGGAGCTGTTGAGACCAGGTGGGGCGGTGCTCCCTGCCTCCCCCCCTCTGGACTATCTCCTGTTACTGGGCACAACAATGCCTTATCGCCTGACCCATCGGTAACTCGCTCCTGGGCTATCTCCTGTTCATGGCCCATCAAGGAACTGCCTCACGACTCCCCATCCCACTGTGAGATGCTCCGCCCGGGGAGGGGGGGGGAAGGAGCCAAGCAGTCCATGCCAAATAAAAACGGAGATTTTGAACACCCTAGCAGCCTTTCTTCCACTGGATTCCCAGAGGAGCTTTTCCCCCCACTGGAGTTCCAGAGGACGAGAGCTACCTGCCGACCACTGGACCTTCGGAGGAAGACCAGACTCTTTTACCTGATTGCTGCTTCCACAGAACTACACCCATCCCTTCAGGAGGACTGCAGCCAGCATCTTATCGGACTGCTACTGCCACCCTAACAGGGTGTCAGGTTGTATTCCTGACTCTGTCAGTATAAACCAGTGGGTTGTTTGTTTTTTCCCTGCCTTGTGTTTTATATATATATTAGTAAAGAACTGTTATTCCTATTCCCCATATCTTTGCCTGAAGGCCCGTTAATTTCAAAATTATAATAGTTTGGAGGGAAGGGGGTTGCACTCTCCATTTCAAGGGAGGCTCCTGCCTTCCTCCACAGACACCTGTCTTTTTCAAACCAAGACAGATTTTGGCGCCCAACGTGGGGCTCGAGGGCATCGAGAGATAAAGGAATAACGGTTTTTGTGCATTGGATATAGATTCCTTGTTAAGTGGCATCATGTGGGCTAGCTTATCCCGGTTCTTGTGGCATGTGGTGGTGGCTGTATTTCTCCCATTTGCAGGCCCTTATCTAAACATGGGTCCTATAACTAAGGCTACCGTGACTGTTATCCAGTTTGTTTTATGGATTAATAAGGTGAGGAATTCATGGCTTATTAACTTCCTCTGGAAGGCGGGCACATGGATTCGGAGCTATCAAACACTAAATGTATGCTTTTGGGGTTACTTTACTAATGGTACCTACTGTGAGGAAATGACACCGGGAGAAACTTTCTCCCAAGCCCTAACCCAGCTCTTTGGGTCTACTCCACCAGTTTTCGAAGGATTCAGAGCTTTCCTAAGTGCTAATGATATCATACAGTGGCTAGTGTTGCTGATAATCCTGTTTTATTCAGTATTCAGAGATCAGGGGAGATTGGCTTGGATAACTACCCTGACTAGGAATGCTGCTCCAGAATCTGACCCTGCCTCACAGCTCACATCAGAAATGAACCACTCGGATTGGGTGAAGGAGATACGTGAGATGGGCCAGATGCTGAAGGAGTGCATTCTCTCAGCTGCTGGGAATCCCTCCTCCTGCCTTGAAGAGGGAGAGTCTAATGGTGCAGCAGTAGAACCCACAGACGTTACAACCGTCCAGGTTCCAGCTGAAACGCAAGGGCAGTCAGAGCCAGCAGCAGTCGCCCCTGTGGAAACGAGGAAATCTAAGATGAAATCAGACCACTCAGTTAAGAAAGGAGGGCCCTCAGAACCTGCAGGCGAGCCAGTGGTTGAGATACTCACCGAGTCCCTGACGTATGACAGTCTCCGTAATCTGCACAAAGACATCGTACGGCGGGGGTGTGAGGCTTTTACAACCTGGTTACTTCGGGTCTGGGATCTTATGGGTACGGGTGTGCAACTGGATGGCAGTGAGGCAAGGAATTTGGGACCCTTGACTCAGGACTCAGGTGTCAATCTGGTATTTGTAAGGGAGCCGGGGACCCTTTCCCTCTGGGAGCGGCTTTTAATGAGTGTGAGAGAGAGGTTTGTCCACAGAGAGAGAATGCAGGAGCACCATCATAGAATGCGCTGGAAGACCCTTGAGGAAGGGATCCAGCAGCTGAGAGAAGTGGCAGTATTGGAGGTACTCTTTGGGAGGGATGGACAGCATGGTAACGACCCTGACAAAGTCAGGTGCACAGGGCAAATGTTGTGGAATCTGGCAAATCTAGGGCCATCCGAATACTCCACCTTCATTGCAATGATTAATGCAGATAACGACCGAGAGACAGTGGGTTCTGTCACGAGCAAGCTTAGAAATTTTGAAAGCATGATCAATGGCCCAATGCAGGCTAACGTTTCTGCTGTGATTAAGAGCCTACAAGAGGAGATGAGGGAAATAAAGGAGGAGGTGAGGAGGAGCAGTTCCCATTTGGCACCGGTACAAGTCACAGGCCCCAAAGTCGGAGCCCAACGTCCCCCAGCTAGAGGGAGAGGGTACACCCATAGCTGAGCTATGGTACTTCCTGCGCGACCATGGGGAAGACATGGGAAGGTGGGATGGGAAACCCACTTCTGTCCTGGCAGCACGGGTGCGTCAACTCAAGGAGGGAAACACTAACCGGGGGAGTAACACTAAAGTGAAGGTAGCCTCAACCTCCCAGGACCGAGCTGCCAGATATTACAGAAGGGAGGATGATCTGACAGATCCCCTTGAAGGAACCTCTAGTATGTATGTCCAGGAAGGGAATGGTAACCAGTGCTAGAGGGGCCCTGCCTCTAGCCAGGGAGAGGCACGGGAAAACCGGATATTTTGGACGGTGTGGATCCGATGGCCTGGCACGTCAGAGCCACAAAAATACAAAGCGTTAGTTGATACTGGTGCGCAGTGTACCCTAATGCCATCGGGACATGTGGGGGCAGAACCTGTTTCCATTGCCGGGGTAACGGGGGGATCGCAGCAATTGACTCTGTTGGAAGCCGAGGTGAGCCTTACTGGGAAGGAGTGGCAGAAACATCCGATTGTGACTGGCCCAGAGGCCCCGTGCATTCTGGGCATAGACTTCCTCCGGAACGGCTATTACAAGGACCCAAAAGGTCTCAGGTGGGCATTTGGGATAGCTGCTGTGGAGGCAGAGAGCATTAGGCAATTGAACACCTTGCCCGGACTATCAGAAAACCCATCTGCAGTAGGGCTCTTGAAGGTGGAAGAGCAACAAGTGCCAATTGCCACCTCGACAGTGCACCGCCGGCAGTATCGGACGAATCGAGATGCCGTGATCCCCATCCACAAAATGATCCGCGAGCTGGAGAGTCAAGGGGTGGTCAGCAAGACCCACTCACCCTTCAACAGCCCCATTTGGCCTGTGCGCAAGTCTGACGGAGAATGGAGATTGACTGTGGACTATCGTGGCTTGAATGAAGTGACTCCACCGTTGAGCGCTGCCGTGCCGGACATGCTGGAACTCCAGTACGAGCTGGAGTCCAAGGCAGCAAAGTGGTATGCCACTATTGACATTGCCAATGCTTTTTTCTCCATTCCTCTGGCAGCAGAATGTAGGCCTCAGTTTGCCTTCACCTGGAGGGGCGTACAGTACACCTGGAACCGACTGCCCCAGGGGTGGAAGCACAGTCCCACCATCTGCCATGGACTGATCCAGGCTGCACTGGAAAAGGGTGAAGCTCCGGAACATCTGCAGTACATCGATGACATCATTGTGGGGGGGAACACAGCAAAGGAAGTATTTGGGAAAGGAGAGAAGATCATCCAGATTCTCCTGGAAGCTGGTTTTGCCATCAAGAAGAGCAAAGTCAAGGGACCTGCCCGAGAGATCCAGTTCCTGGGGGTAAAGTGGCAAGACGGACGGCGTCAGATCCCCACCGAGGTCATCAATAAGATCGCTGCGATGTCTCCACCAACCAGCGAGAAGGAAACACAGGCTTTCCTAGGCGCCATAGGTTTTTGGAGAATGCACATTCCTGAGTACAGCCAGATTGTGAGCCCTCTGTACCTGGT
This sequence comes from Leptosomus discolor, assembly GCF_034619465.1. NCBI lineage: Eukaryota > Metazoa > Chordata > Aves > Leptosomiformes > Leptosomidae > Leptosomus > Leptosomus discolor. The sequence goes on from NW_028237897.1 coordinate 840,409, forward strand.
TACCCGCAAGAAGAACGATTTCCACTGGGGCCCTGAACAGCAACAAGCTTTTGCCCAAATCAAGCGGGAGATCGCTCATGCGCTAGCCCTTGGCCCAGTCAGGACGGGACCAGAGGTGAGGAACGTGCTCTACTCTGCGGCCGGGAACAATGGTTTGTCCTGGAGCCTTTGGCAGAAGGTGCCTGGAGAGACTCGTGGCCGACCACTGGGATTCTGGAGTCGAAGTTATAGAGGGTCTGAGGCCAACTACACTCCCACAGAGAAGGAAATCCTAGCAGCCTATGAAGGAGTCCAAGCTGCCTCGGAAGTGATTGGCACCGAAGCACAACTCCTCCTGGCACCCCGACTACCGGTGCTGGGGTGGATGTTTAAAGGAAAGGTTCCCTCCACCCACCACGCCACTGACGCCACATGGAGCAAATGGATTGCCCTCATCACACAACGCGCCCGTATTGGAAACCCAAATCGCCCTGGGATTTTGGAGATCATTACGAACTGGCCGGAAGGTGAAGACTTTGGCCTCACTGACGAAGAGGAGCAGGAACAAGTGACGCGGGCTGAAGAAGCTCCACCGTACAACCAACTACCAGCAGAGGAAACACGATATGCTCTTTTCACTGACGGTTCCTGTCGCATCGTAGGGATGAACCGGAAGTGGAAAGCAGCCGTATGGAGCCCCACACGACAGGTCGCACAAGCTACTGAAGGAGAAGGTGGATCAAGTCAACTTGCTGAACTCAAAGCCGTTCAACTAGCCCTGGACATTGCTGAAAGAGAGACGTGGCCAAAGCTCTACCTTTATACTGATTCGTGGATGGTAGCCAATGCTCTGTGGGGCTGGCTGGAAAGGTGGAAAAAGGCCAACTGGCAGCGTAGGGGAAAACCAATTTGGGCTGCTGATGAGTGGAAAGATATTGCCACTCGGGTAAAGAAGCTACCTGTGAGGGTCCGTCATGTAGATGCTCATGTCCCCAGGAGTCGGGCTAATGAAGAACATCGTAACAATGAACAGGTAGATCAGGCTGCAAAAATAGAGGTGTCCCAGATAGACTTGGATTGGCAACATAAAGGAGAGTTGTTCTTAGCTCGATGGGCCCATGATGCCTCAGGCCATCAAGGCAGAGAGGCCGCTTATAAATGGGCACGGGACCGAGGGGTGGATCTAACCATGAACAGTATCTCCCAGGTTATCCAAGACTGTGAGACCTGTGCTGCGATCAAGCAGGCCAAGCGGGTGAAGCCTCTGTGGTACGGCGGACGATGGTCGAAGTACAGGTATGGGGAAGCCTGGCAAATTGACTACATCACTCTTCCCCAAACCCGTCAAGGCAAGCGCTACGTGCTGACCATGGTGGAAGCAACCACTGGGTGGCTGGAGACCTACCCTGTGCCTCATGCTACCGCCCGGAACACCATCTTGGGCCTGGAAAAGCAAGTTCTTTGGAGACATGGCACCCCTGAGAGAATCGAGTCAGACAACGGGACACATTTCAAGAATAGCCTCATAAGCACTTGGGCCAGAGAACATGGAATCGAATGGCTATATCATATCCCTTATCATGCACCAGCTGCCGGGAAAGTTGAACGGTGCAATGGGCTACTTAAGACTACCCTAAAAGCACTTGGAGGAGGGACTTTCAAAAATTGGGAACTGAACTTAGCAAAGGCCACCTGGATGGTCAATACCCGAGGGTCCATCAATCGAGCTGGTCCTGCCCAGTCTGGACCCTTGCACACAGTGGACGGAGATAAAGTCCCTGTGGTACACACGAGAGGTATGTTAGGAAAGACTGTTTGGATTAATCCCACATCAGGCAAAGGCACACCCCTCCGTGGGGTTGTTTTTGCTCAAGGACCTGGTTACACTTGGTGGGTAATGCAGAAAAATGGGGAAACCCGTTGTGTACCACAAGGAGACCTAATTTTAAGTGAGAACTCTGTGTAAGGTTTCATTGTGTATATATGTATATATGTATCTGTAAGGGGGCATTGGGTTGGGTACGGTGTAGATGGTAATAGAATAAGGGGTGGATTATGTCCTGGGTTACAGTGTAAAATGTGCCAAAAGAAAAAAAATATATTCTATTACCATCTTCAGGAGCTGTTGAGACCAGGTGGGGCGGTGCTCCCTGCCTCCCCCCCTCTGGACTATCTCCTGTTACTGGGCACAACAATGCCTTATCGCCTGACCCATCGGTAACTCGCTCCTGGGCTATCTCCTGTTCATGGCCCATCAAGGAACTGCCTCACGACTCCCCATCCCACTGTGAGATGCTCCGCCCGGGGAGGGGGGGGGAAGGAGCCAAGCAGTCCATGCCAAATAAAAACGGAGATTTTGAACACCCTAGCAGCCTTTCTTCCACTGGATTCCCAGAGGAGCTTTTCCCCCCACTGGAGTTCCAGAGGACGAGAGCTACCTGCCGACCACTGGACCTTCGGAGGAAGACCAGACTCTTTTACCTGATTGCTGCTTCCACAGAACTACACCCATCCCTTCAGGAGGACTGCAGCCAGCATCTTATCGGACTGCTACTGCCACCCTAACAGGGTGTCAGGTTGTATTCCTGACTCTGTCAGTATAAACCAGTGGGTTGTTTGTTTTTTCCCTGCCTTGTGTTTTATATATATATTAGTAAAGAACTGTTATTCCTATTCCCCATATCTTTGCCTGAAGGCCCGTTAATTTCAAAATTATAATAGTTTGGAGGGAAGGGGGTTGCACTCTCCATTTCAAGGGAGGCTCCTGCCTTCCTCCACAGACACCTGTCTTTTTCAAACCAAGACAGATTTTGGCGCCCAACGTGGGGCTCGAGGGCATCGAGAGATAAAGGAATAACGGTTTTTGTGCATTGGATATAGATTCCTTGTTAAGTGGCATCATGTGGGCTAGCTTATCCCGGTTCTTGTGGCATGTGGTGGTGGCTGTATTTCTCCCATTTGCAGGCCCTTATCTAAACATGGGTCCTATAACTAAGGCTACCGTGACTGTTATCCAGTTTGTTTTATGGATTAATAAGGTGAGGAATTCATGGCTTATTAACTTCCTCTGGAAGGCGGGCACATGGATTCGGAGCTATCAAACACTAAATGTATGCTTTTGGGGTTACTTTACTAATGGTACCTACTGTGAGGAAATGACACCGGGAGAAACTTTCTCCCAACCCCTAACCCAGCTCTTTGGGTCTACTCCACCAGTTTTCGAAGGATTCAGAGCTTTCCTAAGTGCTAATGATATCATACAGTGGCTAGTGTTGCTGATAATCCTGTTTTATTCAGTATTCAGAGATCAGGGGAGATTGGCTTGGATAACTACCCTGACTAGGAATGCTGCTCCAGAATCTGACCCTGCCTCACAGCTCACATCAGAAATGAACCACTCGGATTGGGTGAAGGAGATACGTGAGATGGGCCAGATGCTGAAGGAGTGCATTCTCTCAGCTGCTGGGAATCCCTCCTCCTGCCTTGAAGAGGGAGAGTCTAATGGTGCAGCAGTAGAACCCACAGACGTTACAACCGTCCAGGTTCCAGCTGAAACGCAAGGGCAGTCAGAGCCAGCAGCAGTCGCCCCTGTGGAAACGAGGAAATCTAAGATGAAATCAGACCACTCAGTTAAGAAAGGAGGGCCCTCAGAACCTGCAGGCGAGCCAGTGGTTGAGATACTCACCGAGTCCCTGACGTATGACAGTCTCCGTAATCTGCACAAAGACATCGTACGGCGGGGGTGTGAGGCTTTTACAACCTGGTTACTTCGGGTCTGGGATCTTATGGGTACGGGTGTGCAACTGGATGGCAGTGAGGCAAGGAATTTGGGACCCTTGACTCAGGACTCAGGTGTCAATCTGGTATTTGTAAGGGAGCCGGGGACCCTTTCCCTCTGGGAGCGGCTTTTAATGAGTGTGAGAGAGAGGTTTGTCCACAGAGAGAGAATGCAGGAGCACCATCATAGAATGCGCTGGAAGACCCTTGAGGAAGGGATCCAGCAGCTGAGAGAAGTGGCAGTATTGGAGGTACTCTTTGGGAGGGATGGACAGCATGGTAACGACCCTGACAAAGTCAGGTGCACAGGGCAAATGTTGTGGAATCTGGCAAATCTAGGGCCATCCGAATACTCCACCTTCATTGCAATGATTAATGCAGATAACGACCGAGAGACAGTGGGTTCTGTCACGAGCAAGCTTAGAAATTTTGAAAGCATGATCAATGGCCCAATGCAGGCTAACGTTTCTGCTGTGATTAAGAGCCTACAAGAGGAGATGAGGGAAATAAAGGAGGAGGTGAGGAGGAGCAGTTCCCATTTGGCACCGGTACAAGTCACAGGCCCCAAAGTCGGAGCCCAACGTCCCCCAGCTAGAGGGAGAGGGTACACCCCACGAGCTGAGCTATGGTACTTCCTGCGCGACCATGGGGAAGACATGGGAAGGTGGGATGGGAAACCCACTTCTGTCCTGGCAGCACGGGTGCGTCAACTCAAGGAGGGAAACACTAACCGGGGGAGTAACACTAAAGTGAAGGTAGCCTCAACCTCCCAGGACCGAGCTGCCAGATATTACAGAAGGGAGGATGATCTGACAGATCCCCTTGAAGGAACCTCTAGTATGTATGTCCAGGAAGGGAATGGTAACCAGTGCTAGAGGGGCCCTGCCTCTAGCCAGGGAGAGGCACGGGAAAACCGGATATTTTGGACGGTGTGGATCCGATGGCCTGGCACGTCAGAGCCACAAAAATACAAAGCGTTAGTTGATACTGGTGCGCAGTGTACCCTAATGCCATCGGGACATGTGGGGGCAGAACCTGTTTCCATTGCCGGGGTAACGGGGGGATCGCAGCAATTGACTCTGTTGGAAGCCGAGGTGAGCCTTACTGGGAAGGAGTGGCAGAAACATCCGATTGTGACTGGCCCAGAGGCCCCGTGCATTCTGGGCATAGACTTCCTCCGGAACGGCTATTACAAGGACCCAAAAGGTCTCAGGTGGGCATTTGGGATAGCTGCTGTGGAGGCAGAGAGCATTAGGCAATTGAACACCTTGCCCGGACTATCAGAAAACCCATCTGCAGTAGGGCTCTTGAAGGTGGAAGAGCAACAAGTGCCAATTGCCACCTCGACAGTGCACCGCCGGCAGTATCGGACGAATCGAGATGCCGTGATCCCCATCCACAAAATGATCCGCGAGCTGGAGAGTCAAGGGGTGGTCAGCAAGACCCACTCACCCTTCAACAGCCCCATTTGGCCTGTGCGCAAGTCTGACGGAGAATGGAGATTGACTGTGGACTATCGTGGCTTGAATGAAGTGACTCCACCGTTGAGCGCTGCCGTGCCGGACATGCTGGAACTCCAGTACGAGCTGGAGTCCAAGGCAGCAAAGTGGTATGCCACTATTGACATTGCCAATGCTTTTTTCTCCATTCCTCTGGCAGCAGAATGTAGGCCTCAGTTTGCCTTCACCTGGAGGGGCGTACAGTACACCTGGAACCGACTGCCCCAGGGGTGGAAGCACAGTCCCACCATCTGCCATGGACTGATCCAGGCTGCACTGGAAAAGGGTGAAGCTCCGGAACATCTGCAGTACATCGATGACATCATTGTGGGGGGGAACACAGCAAAGGAAGTATTTGGGAAAGGAGAGAAGATCATCCAGATTCTCCTGGAAGCTGGTTTTGCCATCAAGAAGAGCAAAGTCAAGGGACCTGCCCGAGAGATCCAGTTCCTGGGGGTAAAGTGGCAAGACGGACGGCGTCAGATCCCCACCGAGGTCATCAATAAGATCGCTGCGATGTCTCCACCAACCAGCGAGAAGGAAACACAGGCTTTCCTAGGCGCCATAGGTTTTTGGAGAATGCACATTCCTGAGTACAGCCAGATTGTGAGCCCTCTGTACCTGGTTACCCGCAAGAAGAACGATTTCCACTGGGGCCCTGAACAGCAACAAGCTTTTGCCCAAATCAAGCGGGAGATCGCTCATGCGCTAGCCCTTGGCCCAGTCAGGACGGGACCAGAGGTGAGGAACGTGCTCTACTCTGCGGCCGGGAACAATGGTTTGTCCTGGAGCCTTTGGCAGAAGGTGCCTGGAGAGACTCGTGGCCGACCACTGGGATTCTGGAGTCGAAGTTATAGAGGGTCTGAGGCCAACTACACTCCCACAGAGAAGGAAATCCTAGCAGCCTATGAAGGAGTCCAAGCTGCCTCGGAAGTGATTGGCACCGAAGCACAACTCCTCCTGGCACCCCGACTACCGGTGCTGGGGTGGATGTTTAAAGGAAAGGTTCCCTCCACCCACCACGCCACTGACGCCACATGGAGCAAATGGATTGCCCTCATCACACAACGCGCCCGTATTGGAAACCCAAATCGCCCTGGGATTTTGGAGATCATTACGAACTGGCCGGAAGGTGAAGACTTTGGCCTCACTGACGAAGAGGAGCAGGAACAAGTGACGCGGGCTGAAGAAGCTCCACCGTACAACCAACTACCAGCAGAGGAAACACGATATGCTCTTTTCACTGACGGTTCCTGTCGCATCGTAGGGATGAACCGGAAGTGGAAAGCAGCCGTATGGAGCCCCACACGACAGGTCGCACAAGCTACTGAAGGAGAAGGTGGATCAAGTCAACTTGCTGAACTCAAAGCCGTTCAACTAGCCCTGGACATTGCTGAAAGAGAGACGTGGCCAAAGCTCTACCTTTATACTGATTCGTGGATGGTAGCCAATGCTCTGTGGGGCTGGCTGGAAAGGTGGAAAAAGGCCAACTGGCAGCGTAGGGGAAAACCAATTTGGGCTGCTGATGAGTGGAAAGATATTGCCACTCGGGTAAAGAAGCTACCTGTGAGGGTCCGTCATGTAGATGCTCATGTCCCCAGGAGTCGGGCTAATGAAGAACATCGTAACAATGAACAGGTAGATCAGGCTGCAAAAATAGAGGTGTCCCAGATAGACTTGGATTGGCAACATAAAGGAGAGTTGTTCTTAGCTCGATGGGCCCATGATGCCTCAGGCCATCAAGGCAGAGAGGCCGCTTATAAATGGGCACGGGACCGAGGGGTGGATCTAACCATGAACAGTATCTCCCAGGTTATCCAAGACTGTGAGACCTGTGCTGCGATCAAGCAGGCCAAGCGGGTGAAGCCTCTGTGGTACGGCGGACGATGGTCGAAGTACAGGTATGGGGAAGCCTGGCAAATTGACTACATCACTCTTCCCCAAACCCGTCAAGGCAAGCGCTACGTGCTGACCATGGTGGAAGCAACCACTGGGTGGCTGGAGACCTACCCTGTGCCTCATGCTACCGCCCGGAACACCATCTTGGGCCTGGAAAAGCAAGTTCTTTGGAGACATGGCACCCCTGAGAGAATCGAGTCAGACAACGGGACACATTTCAAGAATAGCCTCATAAGCACTTGGGCCAGAGAACATGGAATCGAATGGCTATATCATATCCCTTATCATGCACCAGCTGCCGGGAAAGTTGAACGGTGCAATGGGCTACTTAAGACTACCCTAAAAGCACTTGGAGGAGGGACTTTCAAAAATTGGGAACTGAACTTAGCAAAGGCCACCTGGATGGTCAATACCCGAGGGTCCATCAATCGAGCTGGTCCTGCCCAGTCTGGACCCTTGCACACAGTGGACGGAGATAAAGTCCCTGTGGTACACACGAGAGGTATGTTAGGAAAGACTGTTTGGATTAATCCCACATCAGGCAAAGGCACACCCCTCCGTGGGGTTGTTTTTGCTCAAGGACCTGGTTACACTTGGTGGGTAATGCAGAAAAATGGGGAAACCCGTTGTGTACCACAAGGAGACCTAATTTTAAGTGAGAACTCTGTGTAAGGTTTCATTGTGTATATATGTATATATGTATCTGTAAGGGGGCATTGGGTTGGGTACGGTGTAGATGGTAATAGAATAAGGGGTGGATTATGTCCTGGGTTACAGTGTAAAATGTGCCAAAAGAAAAAAAATATATTCTATTACCATCTTCAGGAGCTGTTGAGACCAGGTGGGGCGGTGCTCCCTGCCTCCCCCCCTCTGGACTATCTCCTGTTACTGGGCACAACAATGCCTTATCGCCTGACCCATCGGTAACTCGCTCCTGGGCTATCTCCTGTTCATGGCCCATCAAGGAACTGCCTCACAACTCCCCATCCCACTGTGAGATGCTCCGCCCGGGGAGGGGGGGGGAAGGAGCCAAGCAGTCCATGCCAAATAAAAACGGAGATTTTGAACACCCTAGCAGCCTTTCTTCCACTGGATTCCCAGAGGAGCTTTTCCCCCCACTGGAGTTCCAGAGGACGAGAGCTACCTGCCGACCCCTGGACCTTCGGAGGAAGACCAGACTCTTTTACCTGATTGCTGCTTCCACAGAACTACACCCATCGCTTCAGGAGGACTGCAGCCAGCATCTTATCGGACTGCTACTGCCACCCTAACAGGGTGTCAGGTTGTATTCCTGACTCTGTCAGTATAAACCAGTGGGTTGTTTGTTTTTTCCCTGCCTTGTGTTTTATATATATATATATTAGTAAAGAACTGTTATTCCTATTCCCCATATCTTTGCCTGAAGGCCCGTTAATTTCAAAATTATAATAGTTTGGAGGGAAGGGGGTTGCACTCTCCATTTCAAGGGAGGCTCCTGCCTTCCTCCACAGACACCTGTCTTTTTCAAACCAAGACAGATTTTGGCGCCCAACGTGGGGCTCGAGGGCATCGAGAGATAAAGGAATAACGGTTTTTGTGCATTGGATATAGATTCCTTGTTAAGTGGCATCATGTGGGCTAGCTTATCCCGGTTCTTGTGGCATGTGGTGGTGGCTGTATTTCTCCCATTTGCAGGCCCTTATCTAAACATGGGTCCTATAACTAAGGCTACCGTGACTGTTATCCAGTTTGTTTTATGGATTAATAAGGTGAGGAATTCATGGCTTATTAACTTCCTCTGGAAGGCGGGCACATGGATTCGGAGCTATCAAACACTAAATGTATGCTTTTGGGGTTACTTTACTAATGGTACCTACTGTGAGGAAATGACACCGGGAGAAACTTTCTCCCAACCCCTAACCCAGCTCTTTGGGTCTACTCCACCAGTTTTCGAAGGATTCAGAGCTTTCCTAAGTGCTAATGATATCATACAGTGGCTAGTGTTGCTGATAATCCTGTTTTATTCAGTATTCAGAGATCAGGGGAGATTGGCTTGGATAACTACCCTGACTAGGAATGCTGCTCCAGAATCTGACCCTGCCTCACAGCTCACATCAGAAATGAACCACTCGGATTGGGTGAAGGAGATACGTGAGATGGGCCAGATGCTGAAGGAGTGCATTCTCTCAGCTGCTGGGAATCCCTCCTCCTGCCTTGAAGAGGGAGAGTCTAATGGTGCAGCAGTAGAACCCACAGACGTTACAACCGTCCAGGTTCCAGCTGAAACGCAAGGGCAGTCAGAGCCAGCAGCAGTCGCCCCTGTGGAAACGAGGACATCTAAGATGAAATCAGACCACTCAGTTAAGAAAGGAGGGCCCTCAGAACCTGCAGGCGAGCCAGTGGTTGAGATACTCACCGAGTCCCTGACGTATGACAGTCTCCGTAATCTGCACAAAGACATCGTACGGCGGGGGCGTGAGGCTTTTACAACCTGGTTACTTCGGGTCTGGGATCTTATGGGTACGGGTGTGCAACTGGATGGCAGTGAGGCAAGGAATTTGGGACCCTTGACTCAGGACTCAGGTGTCAATCTGGTATTTGTAAGGGAGCCGGGGACCCTTTCCCTCTGGGAGCGGCTTTTAATGAGTGTGAGAGAGAGGTTTGTCCACAGAGAGAGAATGCAGGAGCACCATCATAGAATGCGCTGGAAGACCCTTGAGGAAGGGATCCAGCAGCTGAGAGAAGTGGCAGTATTGGAGGTACTCTTTGGGAGGGATGGACAGCATGGTAACGACCCTGACAAAGTCAGGTGCACAGGGCAAATGTTGTGGAATCTGGCAAATCTAGGGCCATCCGAATACTCCACCTTCATTGCAATGATTAATGCAGATAACGACCGAGAGACAGTGGGTTCTGTCACGAGCAAGCTTAGAAATTTTGAAAGCATGATCAATGGCCCAATGCAGGCTAACGTTTCTGCTGTGATTAAGAGCCTACAAGAGGAGATGAGGGAAATAAAGGAGCAGGAGAAGTTCCCATTTGGCACCGGTACAAGTCACAGGCCCCAAAGTCGGAGCCCAACGTCCCCCAGCTAGAGGGAGAGGGTACACCCCACGAGGTGAGCTATGGTACTTCCTGCGCGACCATGGGGAAGACATGGGAAGGTGGGATGGGAAACCCACTTCTGTCCTGGCAGCACGGGTGCGTCAACTCAAGGAGGGAAACACTAACCGGGGGAGTAACACTAAAGTGAAGGTAGCCTCAACCTCCCAGGACCGAGCTGCCAGATATTACAGAAGGGAGGATGATCTGACAGATCCCCTTGAAGGAACCATTCCTGAGTACAGCCAGATTGTGAGCCCTCTGTACCTGGTTACCCGCAAGAAGAACGATTTCCACTGGGGCCCTGAACAGCAACAAGCTTTTGCCCAAATCAAGCGGGAGATCGCTCATGCGCTAGCCCTTGGCCCAGTCAGGACGGGACCAGAGGTGAGGAACGTGCTCTACTCTGCGGCCGGGAACAATGGTTTGTCCTGGAGCCTTTGGCAGAAGGTGCCTGGAGAGACTCGTGGCCGACCACTGGGATTCTGGAGTCGAAGTTATAGAGGGTCTGAGGCCAACTACACTCCCACAGAGAAGGAAATCCTAGCAGCCTATGAAGGAGTCCAAGCTGCCTCGGAAGTGATTGGCACCGAAGCACAACTCCTCCTGGCACCCCGACTACCGGTGCTGGGGTGGATGTTTAAAGGAAAGGTTCCCTCCACCCACCACGCCACTGACGCCACATGGAGCAAATGGATTGCCCTCATCACACAACGCGCCCGTATTGGAAACCCAAATCGCCCTGGGATTTTGGAGATCATTACGAACTGGCCGGAAGGTGAAGACTTTGGCCTCACTGACGAAGAGGAGCAGGAACAAGTGACGCGGGCTGAAGAAGCTCCACCGTACAACCAACTACCAGCAGAGGAAACACGATATGCTCTTTTCACTGACGGTTCCTGTCGCATCGTAGGGATGAACCAGAAGTGGAAAGCAGCCGTATGGAGCCCCACACGACAGGTCGCACAAGCTACTGAAGGAGAAGGTGGATCAAGTCAACTTGCTGAACTCAAAGCCGTTCAACTAGCCCTGGACATTGCTGAAAGAGAGAAGTGGCCAAAGCTCTACCTTTATACTGATTCGTGGATGGTAGCCAATGCTCTGTGGGGCTGGCTGGAAAGGTGGAAAAAGGCCAACTGGCAGCGTAGGGGAAAACCAATTTGGGCTGCTGATGAGTGGAAAGATATTGCCACTCGGGTAAAGAAGCTACCTGTGAGGGTCCGTCATGTAGATGCTCATGTCCCCAGGAGTCGGGCTAATGAAGAACATCGTAACAATGAACAGGTAGATCAGGCTGCAAAAATAGAGGTGTCCCAGATAGACTTGGATTGGCAACATAAAGGAGAGTTGTTCTTAGCTCGATGGGCCCATGATGCCTCAGGCCATCAAGGCAGAGAGGCCGCTTATAAATGGGCACGGGACCGAGGGGTGGATCTAACCATGAACAGTATCTCCCAGGTTATCCAAGACTGTGAGACCTGTGCTGCGATCAAGCAGGCCAAGCGGGTGAAGCCTCTGTGGTACGGCGGACGATGGTCGAAGTACAGGTATGGGGAAGCCTGGCAAATTGACTACATCACTCTTCCCCAAACCCGTCAAGGCAAGCGCTACGTGCTGACCATGGTGGAAGCAACCACTGGGTGGCTGGAGACCTACCCTGTGCCTCATGCTACCGCCCGGAACACCATCTTGGGCCTGGAAAAGCAAGTTCTTTGGAGACATGGCACCCCTGAGAGAATCGAGTCAGACAACGGGACACATTTCAAGAATAGCCTCATAAGCACTTGGGCCAGAGAACATGGAATCGAATGGCTATATCATATCCCTTATCATGCACCAGCTGCCGGGAAAGTTGAACGGTGCAATGGGCTACTTAAGACTACCCTAAAAGCACTTGGAGGAGGGACTTTCAAAAATTGGGAACTGAACTTAGCAAAGGCCACCTGGATGGTCAATACCCGAGGGTCCATCAATCGAGCTGGTCCTGCCCAGTCTGGACCCTTGCACACAGTGGACGGAGATAAAGTCCCTGTGGTACACACGAGAGGTATGTTAGGAAAGACTGTTTGGATTAATCCCACATCAGGCAAAGGCACACCCCTCCGTGGGGTTGTTTTTGCTCAAGGACCTGGTTACACTTGGTGGGTAATGCAGAAAAATGGGGAAACCCGTTGTGTACCACAAGGAGACCTAATTTTAAGTGAGAACTCTGTGTAAGGTTTCATTGTGTATATATGTATATATGTATCTGTAAGGGGGCATTGGGTTGGGTACGGTGTAGATGGTAATAGAATAAGGGGTGGATTATGTCCTGGGTTACAGTGTAAAATGTGCCAAAAGAAAAAAAATATATTCTATTACCATCTTCAGGAGCTGTTGAGACCAGGTGGGGCGGTGCTCCCTGCCTCCCCCCCTCTGGACTATCTCCTGTTACTGGGCACAACAATGCCTTATCGCCTGACCCATCGGTAACTCGCTCCTGGGCTATCTCCTGTTCATGGCCCATCAAGGAACTGCCTCACAACTCCCCATCCCACTGTGAGATGCTCCGCCCGGGGAGGGGGGGGGAAGGAGCCAAGCAGTCCATGCCAAATAAAAACGGAGATTTTGAACACCCTAGCAGCCTTTCTTCCACTGGATTCCCAGAGGAGCTTTTCCCCCCACTGGAGTTCCAGAGGACGAGAGCTACCTGCCGACCCCTGGACCTTCGGAGGAAGACCAGACTCTTTTACCTGATTGCTGCTTCCACAGAACTACACCCATCGCTTCAGGAGGACTGCAGCCAGCATCTTATCGGACTGCTACTGCCACCCTAACAGGGTGTCAGGTTGTATTCCTGACTCTGTCAGTATAAACCAGTGGGTTGTTTGTTTTTTCCCTGCCTTGTGTTTTATATATATATATATATTAGTAAAGAACTGTTATTCCTATTCCCCATATCTTTGCCTGAAGGCCCGTTAATTTCAAAATTATAATAGTTTGGAGGGAAGGGGGTTGCACTCTCCATTTCAAGGGAGGCTCCTGCCTTCCTCCACAGACACCTGTCTTTTTCAAACCAAGACAGATTTTGGCGCCCAACGTGGGGCTCGAGGGCATCGAGAGATAAAGGAATAACGGTTTTTGTGCATTGGATATAGATTCCTTGTTAAGTGGCATCATGTGGGCTAGCTTATCCCGGTTCTTGTGGCATGTGGTGGTGGCTGTATTTCTCCCATTTGCAGGCCCTTATCTAAACATGGGTCCTATAACTAAGGCTACCGTGACTGTTATCCAGTTTGTTTTATGGATTAATAAGGTGAGGAATTCATGGCTTATTAACTTCCTCTGGAAGGCGGGCACATGGATTCGGAGCTATCAAACACTAAATGTATGCTTTTGGGGTTACTTTACTAATGGTACCTACTGTGAGGAAATGACACCGGGAGAAACTTTCTCCCAACCCCTAACCCAGCTCTTTGGGTCTACTCCACCAGTTTTCGAAGGATTCAGAGCTTTCCTAAGTGCTAATGATATCATACAGTGGCTAGTGTTGCTGATAATCCTGTTTTATTCAGTATTCAGAGATCAGGGGAGATTGGCTTGGATAACTACCCTGACTAGGAATGCTGCTCCAGAATCTGACCCTGCCTCACAGCTCACATCAGAAATGAACCACTCGGATTGGGTGAAGGAGATACGTGAGATGGGCCAGATGCTGAAGGAGTGCATTCTCTCAGCTGCTGGGAATCCCTCCTCCTGCCTTGAAGAGGGAGAGTCTAATGGTGCAGCAGTAGAACCCACAGACGTTACAACCGTCCAGGTTCCAGCTGAAACGCAAGGGCAGTCAGAGCCAGCAGCAGTCGCCCCTGTGGAAACGAGGAAATCTAAGATGAAATCAGACCACTCAGTTAAGAAAGGAGGGCCCTCAGAACCTGCAGGCGAGCCAGTGGTTGAGATACTCACCGAGTCCCTGACGTATGACAGTCTCCGTAATCTGCACAAAGACATCGTACGGCGGGGGCGTGAGGCTTTTACAACCTGGTTACTTCGGGTCTGGGATCTTATGGGTACGGGTGTGCAACTGGATGGCAGTGAGGCAAGGAATTTGGGACCCTTGACTCAGGACTCAGGTGTCAATCTGGTATTTGTAAGGGAGCCGGGGACCCTTTCCCTCTGGGAGCGGCTTTTAATGAGTGTGAGAGAGAGGTTTGTCCACAGAGAGAGAATGCAGGAGCACCATCATAGAATGCGCTGGAAGACCCTTGAGGAAGGGATCCAGCAGCTGAGAGAAGTGGCAGTATTGGAGGTACTCTTTGGGAGGGATGGACAGCATGGTAACGACCCTGACAAAGTCAGGTGCACAGGGCAAATGTTGTGGAATCTGGCAAATCTAGGGCCATCCGAATACTCCACCTTCATTGCAATGATTAATGCAGATAACGACCGAGAGACAGTGGGTTCTGTCACGAGCAAGCTTAGAAATTTTGAAAGCATGATCAATGGCCCAATGCAGGCTAACGTTTCTGCTGTGATTAAGAGCCTACAAGAGGAGATGAGGGAAATAAAGGAGCAGGAGAAGTTCCCATTTGGCACCGGTACAAGTCACAGGCCCCAAAGTCGGAGCCCAACGTCCCCCAGCTAGAGGGAGAGGGTACACCCCACGAGGTGAGCTATGGTACTTCCTGCGCGACCATGGGGAAGACATGGGAAGGTGGGATGGGAAACCCACTTCTGTCCTGGCAGCACGGGTGCGTCAACTCAAGGAGGGAAACACTAACCGGGGGAGTAACACTAAAGTGAAGGTAGCCTCAACCTCCCAGGACCGAGCTGCCAGATATTACAGAAGGGAGGATGATCTGACAGATCCCCTTGAAGGAACCATTCCTGAGTACAGCCAGATTGTGAGCCCTCTGTACCTGGTTACCCGCAAGAAGAACGATTTCCACTGGGGCCCTGAACAGCAACAAGCTTTTGCCCAAATCAAGCGGGAGATCGCTCATGCGCTAGCCCTTGGCCCAGTCAGGACGGGACCAGAGGTGAGGAACGTGCTCTACTCTGCGGCCGGGAACAATGGTTTGTCCTGGAGCCTTTGGCAGAAGGTGCCTGGAGAGACTCGTGGCCGACCACTGGGATTCTGGAGTCGAAGTTATAGAGGGTCTGAGGCCAACTACACTCCCACAGAGAAGGAAATCCTAGCAGCCTATGAAGGAGTCCAAGCTGCCTCGGAAGTGATTGGCACCGAAGCACAACTCCTCCTGGCACCCCGACTACCGGTGCTGGGGTGGATGTTTAAAGGAAAGGTTCCCTCCACCCACCACGCCACTGACGCCACATGGAGCAAATGGATTGCCCTCATCACACAACGCGCCCGTATTGGAAACCCAAATCGCCCTGGGATTTTGGAGATCATTACGAACTGGCCGGAAGGTGAAGACTTTGGCCTCACTGACGAAGAGGAGCAGGAACAAGTGACGCGGGCTGAAGAAGCTCCACCGTACAACCAACTACCAGCAGAGGAAACACGATATGCTCTTTTCACTGACGGTTCCTGTCGCATCGTAGGGATGAACCAGAAGTGGAAAGCAGCCGTATGGAGCCCCACACGACAGGTCGCACAAGCTACTGAAGGAGAAGGTGGATCAAGTCAACTTGCTGAACTCAAAGCCGTTCAACTAGCCCTGGACATTGCTGAAAGAGAGAAGTGGCCAAAGCTCTACCTTTATACTGATTCGTGGATGGTAGCCAATGCTCTGTGGGGCTGGCTGGAAAGGTGGAAAAAGGCCAACTGGCAGCGTAGGGGAAAACCAATTTGGGCTGCTGATGAGTGGAAAGATATTGCCACTCGGGTAAAGAAGCTACCTGTGAGGGTCCGTCATGTAGATGCTCATGTCCCCAGGAGTCGGGCTAATGAAGAACATCGTAACAATGAACAGGTAGATCAGGCTGCAAAAATAGAGGTGTCCCAGATAGACTTGGATTGGCAACATAAAGGAGAGTTGTTCTTAGCTCGATGGGCCCATGATGCCTCAGGCCATCAAGGCAGAGAGGCCGCTTATAAATGGGCACGGGACCGAGGGGTGGATCTAACCATGAACAGTATCTCCCAGGTTATCCAAGACTGTGAGACCTGTGCTGCGATCAAGCAGGCCAAGCGGGTGAAGCCTCTGTGGTACGGCGGACGATGGTCGAAGTACAGGTATGGGGAAGCCTGGCAAATTGACTACATCACTCTTCCCCAAACCCGTCAAGGCAAGCGCTACGTGCTGACCATGGTGGAAGCAACCACTGGGTGGCTGGAGACCTACCCTGTGCCTCATGCTACCGCCCGGAACACCATCTTGGGCCTGGAAAAGCAAGTTCTTTGGAGACATGGCACCCCTGAGAGAATCGAGTCAGACAACGGGACACATTTCAAGAATAGCCTCATAAGCACTTGGGCCAGAGAACATGGAATCGAATGGCTATATCATATCCCTTATCATGCACCAGCTGCCGGGAAAGTTGAACGGTGCAATGGGCTACTTAAGACTACCCTAAAAGCACTTGGAGGAGGGACTTTCAAAAATTGGGAACTGAACTTAGCAAAGGCCACCTGGATGGTCAATACCCGAGGGTCCATCAATCGAGCTGGTCCTGCCCAGTCTGGACCCTTGCACACAGTGGACGGAGATAAAGTCCCTGTGGTACACACGAGAGGTATGTTAGGAAAGACTGTTTGGATTAATCCCACATCAGGCAAAGGCACACCCCTCCGTGGGGTTGTTTTTGCTCAAGGACCTGGTTACACTTGGTGGGTAATGCAGAAAAATGGGGAAACCCGTTGTGTACCACAAGGAGACCTAATTTTAAGTGAGAACTCTGTGTAAGGTTTCATTGTGTATATATGTATATATGTATCTGTAAGGGGGCATTGGGTTGGGTACGGTGTAGATGGTAATAGAATAAGGGGTGGATTATGTCCTGGGTTACAGTGTAAAATGTGCCAAAAGAAAAAAAATATATTCTATTACCATCTTCAGGAGCTGTTGAGACCAGGTGGGGCGGTGCTCCCTGCCTCCCCCCCTCTGGACTATCTCCTGTTACTGGGCACAACAATGCCTTATCGCCTGACCCATCGGTAACTCGCTCCTGGGCTATCTCCTGTTCATGGCCCATCAAGGAACTGCCTCACGACTCCCCATCCCACTGTGAGATGCTCCGCCCGGGGAGGGGGGGGGAAGGAGCCAAGCAGTCCATGCCAAATAAAAACGGAGATTTTGAACACCCTAGCAGCCTTTCTTCCACTGGATTCCCAGAGGAGCTTTTCCCCCCACTGGAGTTCCAGAGGACGAGAGCTACCTGCCGACCCCTGGACCTTCGGAGGAAGACCAGACTCTTTTACCTGATTGCTGCTTCCACAGAACTACACCCATCGCTTCAGGAGGACTGCAGCCAGCATCTTATCGGACTGCTACTGCCACCCTAACAGGGTGTCAGGTTGTATTCCTGACTCTGTCAGTATAAACCAGTGGGTTGTTTGTTTTTTCCCTGCCTTGTGTTTTATATATATATATATATTAGTAAAGAACTGTTATTCCTATTCCCCATATCTTTGCCTGAAGGCCCGTTAATTTCAAAATTATAATAGTTTGGAGGGAAGGGGGTTGCACTCTCCATTTCAAGGGAGGCTCCTGCCTTCCTCCACAGACACCTGTCTTTTTCAAACCAAGACAGATTTTGGCGCCCAACGTGGGGCTCGAGGGCATCGAGAGATAAAGGAATAACGGTTTTTGTGCATTGGATATAGATTCCTTGTTAAGTGGCATCATGTGGGCTAGCTTATCCCGGTTCTTGTGGCATGTGGTGGTGGCTGTATTTCTCCCATTTGCAGGCCCTTATCTAAACATGGGTCCTATAACTAAGGCTACCGTGACTGTTATCCAGTTTGTTTTATGGATTAATAAGGTGAGGAATTCATGGCTTATTAACTTCCTCTGGAAGGCGGGCACATGGATTCGGAGCTATCAAACACTAAATGTATGCTTTTGGGGTTACTTTACTAATGGTACCTACTGTGAGGAAATGACACCGGGAGAAACTTTCTCCCAACCCCTAACCCAGCTCTTTGGGTCTACTCCACCAGTTTTCGAAGGATTCAGAGCTTTCCTAAGTGCTAATGATATCATACAGTGGCTGGTGTTGCTGATAATCCTGTTTTATTCAGTATTCAGAGATCAGGGGAGATTGGCTTGGATAACTACCCTGACTAGGAATGCTGCTCCAGAATCTGACCCTGCCTCACAGCTCACATCAGAAATGAACCACTCGGATTGGGTGAAGGAGATACGTGAGATGGGCCAGATGCTGAAGGAGTGCATTCTCTCAGCTGCTGGGAATCCCTCCTCCTGCCTTGAAGAGGGAGAGTCTAATGGTGCAGCAGTAGAACCCACAGACGTTACAACCGTCCAGGTTCCAGCTGAAACGCAAGGGCAGTCAGAGCCAGCAGCAGTCGCCCCTGTGGAAACGAGGAAATCTAAGATGAAATCAGACCACTCAGTTAAGAAAGGAGGGCCCTCAGAACCTGCAGGCGAGCCAGTGGTTGAGATACTCACCGAGTCCCTGACGTATGACAGTCTCCGTAATCTGCACAAAGACATCGTACGGCGGGGGCGTGAGGCTTTTACAACCTGGTTACTTCGGGTCTGGGATCTTATGGGTACGGGTGTGCAACTGGATGGCAGTGAGGCAAGGAATTTGGGACCCTTGACTCAGGACTCAGGTGTCAATCTGGTATTTGTAAGGGAGCCGGGGACCCTTTCCCTCTGGGAGCGGCTTTTAATGAGTGTGAGAGAGAGGTTTGTCCACAGAGAGAGAATGCAGGAGCACCATCATAGAATGCGCTGGAAGACCCTTGAGGAAGGGATCCAGCAGCTGAGAGAAGTGGCAGTATTGGAGGTACTCTTTGGGAGGGATGGACAGCATGGTAACGACCCTGACAAAGTCAGGTGCACAGGGCAAATGTTGTGGAATCTGGCAAATCTAGGGCCATCCGAATACTCCACCTTCATTGCAATGATTAATGCAGATAACGACCGAGAGACAGTGGGTTCTGTCACGAGCAAGCTTAGAAATTTTGAAAGCATGATCAATGGCCCAATGCAGGCTAACGTTTCTGCTGTGATTAAGAGCCTACAAGAGGAGATGAGGGAAATAAAGGAGGAGGTGAGGAGGAGCAGTTCCCATTTGGCACCGGTACAAGTCACAGGCCCCAAAGTCGGAGCCCAACGTCCCCCAGCTAGAGGGAGAGGGTACACCCCACGAGCTGAGCTATGGTACTTCCTGCGCGACCATGGGGAAGACATGGGAAGGTGGGATGGGAAACCCACTTCTGTCCTGGCAGCACGGGTGCGTCAACTCAAGGAGGGAAACACTAACCGGGGGAGTAACACTAAAGTGAAGGTAGCCTCAACCTCCCAGGACCGAGCTGCCAGATATTACAGAAGGGAGGATGATCTGACAGATCCCCTTGAAGGAACCTCTAGTATGTATGTCCAGGAAGGGAATGGTAACCAGTGCTAGAGGGGCCCTGCCTCTAGCCAGGGAGAGGCACGGGAAAACCGGATATTTTGGACGGTGTGGATCCGATGGCCTGGCACGTCAGAGCCACAAAAATACAAAGCGTTAGTTGATACTGGTGCGCAGTGTACCCTAATGCCATCGGGACATGTGGGGGCAGAACCTGTTTCCATTGCCGGGGTAACGGGGGGATCGCAGCAATTGACTCTGTTGGAAGCCGAGGTGAGCCTTACTGGGAAGGAGTGGCAGAAACATCCGATTGTGACTGGCCCAGAGGCCCCGTGCATTCTGGGCATAGACTTCCTCCGGAACGGCTATTACAAGGACCCAAAAGGTCTCAGGTGGGCATTTGGGATAGCTGCTGTGGAGGCAGAGAGCATTAGGCAATTGAACACCTTGCCCGGACTATCAGAAAACCCATCTGCAGTAGGGCTCTTGAAGGTGGAAGAGCAACAAGTGCCAATTGCCACCTCGACAGTGCACCGCCGGCAGTATCGGACGAATCGAGATGCCGTGATCCCCATCCACAAAATGATCCGCGAGCTGGAGAGTCAAGGGGTGGTCAGCAAGACCCACTCACCCTTCAACAGCCCCATTTGGCCTGTGCGCAAGTCTGACGGAGAATGGAGATTGACTGTGGACTATCGTGGCTTGAATGAAGTGACTCCACCGTTGAGCGCTGCCGTGCCGGACATGCTGGAACTCCAGTACGAGCTGGAGTCCAAGGCAGCAAAGTGGTATGCCACTATTGACATTGCCAATGCTTTTTTCTCCATTCCTCTGGCAGCAGAATGTAGGCCTCAGTTTGCCTTCACCTGGAGGGGCGTACAGTACACCTGGAACCGACTGCCCCAGGGGTGGAAGCACAGTCCCACCATCTGCCATGGACTGATCCAGGCTGCACTGGAAAAGGGTGAAGCTCCGGAACATCTGCAGTACATCGATGACATCATTGTGGGGGGGAACACAGCAAAGGAAGTATTTGGGAAAGGAGAGAAGATCATCCAGATTCTCCTGGAAGCTGGTTTTGCCATCAAGAAGAGCAAAGTCAAGGGACCTGCCCGAGAGATCCAGTTCCTGGGGGTAAAGTGGCAAGACGGACGGCGTCAGATCCCCACCGAGGTCATCAATAAGATCGCTGCGATGTCTCCACCAACCAGCGAGAAGGAAACACAGGCTTTCCTAGGCGCCATAGGTTTTTGGAGAATGCACATTCCTGAGTACAGCCAGATTGTGAGCCCTCTGTACCTGGTTACCCGCAAGAAGAACGATTTCCACTGGGGCCCTGAACAGCAACAAGCTTTTGCCCAAATCAAGCGGGAGATCGCTCATGCGCTAGCCCTTGGCCCAGTCAGGACGGGACCAGAGGTGAGGAACGTGCTCTACTCTGCGGCCGGGAACAATGGTTTGTCCTGGAGCCTTTGGCAGAAGGTGCCTGGAGAGACTCGTGGCCGACCACTGGGATTCTGGAGTCGAAGTTATAGAGGGTCTGAGGCCAACTACACTCCCACAGAGAAGGAAATCCTAGCAGCCTATGAAGGAGTCCAAGCTGCCTCGGAAGTGATTGGCACCGAAGCACAACTCCTCCTGGCACCCCGACTACCGGTGCTGGGGTGGATGTTTAAAGGAAAGGTTCCCTCCACCCACCACGCCACTGACGCCACATGGAGCAAATGGATTGCCCTCATCACACAACGCGCCCGTATTGGAAACCCAAATCGCCCTGGGATTTTGGAGATCATTACGAACTGGCCGGAAGGTGAAGACTTTGGCCTCACTGACGAAGAGGAGCAGGAACAAGTGACGCGGGCTGAAGAAGCTCCACCGTACAACCAACTACCAGCAGAGGAAACACGATATGCTCTTTTCACTGACGGTTCCTGTCGCATCGTAGGGATGAACCGGAAGTGGAAAGCAGCCGTATGGAGCCCCACACGACAGGTCGCACAAGCTACTGAAGGAGAAGGTGGATCAAGTCAACTTGCTGAACTCAAAGCCGTTCAACTAGCCCTGGACATTGCTGAAAGAGAGAAGTGGCCAAAGCTCTACCTTTATACTGATTCGTGGATGGTAGCCAATGCTCTGTGGGGCTGGCTGGAAAGGTGGAAAAAGGCCAACTGGCAGCGTAGGGGAAAACCAATTTGGGCTGCTGATGAGTGGAAAGATATTGCCACTCGGGTAAAGAAGCTACCTGTGAGGGTCCGTCATGTAGATGCTCATGTCCCCAGGAGTCGGGCTAATGAAGAACATCGTAACAATGAACAGGTAGATCAGGCTGCAAAAATAGAGGTGTCCCAGATAGACTTGGATTGGCAACATAAAGGAGAGTTGTTCTTAGCTCGATGGGCCCATGATGCCTCAGGCCATCAAGGCAGAGAGGCCGCTTATAAATGGGCACGGGACCGAGGGGTGGATCTAACCATGAACAGTATCTCCCAGGTTATCCAAGACTGTGAGACCTGTGCTGCGATCAAGCAGGCCAAGCGGGTGAAGCCTCTGTGGTACGGCGGACGATGGTCGAAGTACAGGTATGGGGAAGCCTGGCAAATTGACTACATCACTCTTCCCCAAACCCGTCAAGGCAAGCGCTACGTGCTGACCATGGTGGAAGCAACCACTGGGTGGCTGGAGACCTACCCTGTGCCTCATGCTACCGCCCGGAACACCATCTTGGGCCTGGAAAAGCAAGTTCTTTGGAGACATGGCACCCCTGAGAGAATCGAGTCAGACAACGGGACACATTTCAAGAATAGCCTCATAAGCACTTGGGCCAGAGAACATGGAATCGAATGGCTATATCATATCCCTTATCATGCACCAGCTGCCGGGAAAGTTGAACGGTGCAATGGGCTACTTAAGACTACCCTAAAAGCACTTGGAGGAGGGACTTTCAAAAATTGGGAACTGAACTTAGCAAAGGCCACCTGGATGGTCAATACCCGAGGGTCCATCAATCGAGCTGGTCCTGCCCAGTCTGGACCCTTGCACACAGTGGACGGAGATAAAGTCCCTGTGGTACACACGAGAGGTATGTTAGGAAAGACTGTTTGGATTAATCCCACATCAGGCAAAGGCACACCCCTCCGTGGGGTTGTTTTTGCTCAAGGACCTGGTTACACTTGGTGGGTAATGCAGAAAAATGGGGAAACCCGTTGTGTACCACAAGGAGACCTAATTTTAAGTGAGAACTCTGTGTAAGGTTTCATTGTGTATATATGTATATATGTATCTGTAAGGGGGCATTGGGTTGGGTACGGTGTAGATGGTAATAGAATAAGGGGTGGATTATGTCCTGGGTTACAGTGTAAAATGTGCCAAAAGAAAAAAAATATATTCTATTACCATCTTCAGGAGCTGTTGAGACCAGGTGGGGCGGTGCTCCCTGCCTCCCCCCCTCTGGACTATCTCCTGTTACTGGGCACAACAATGCCTTATCGCCTGACCCATCGGTAACTCGCTCCTGGGCTATCTCCTGTTCATGGCCCATCAAGGAACTGCCTCACGACTCCCCATCCCACTGTGAGATGCTCCGCCCGGGGAGGGGGGGGGAAGGAGCCAAGCAGTCCATGCCAAATAAAAACGGAGATTTTGAACACCCTAGCAGCCTTTCTTCCACTGGATTCCCAGAGGAGCTTTTCCCCCCACTGGAGTTCCAGAGGACGAGAGCTACCTGCCGACCCCTGGACCTTCGGAGGAAGACCAGACTCTTTTACCTGATTGCTGCTTCCACAGAACTACACCCATCGCTTCAGGAGGACTGCAGCCAGCATCTTATCGGACTGCTACTGCCACCCTAACAGGGTGTCAGGTTGTATTCCTGACTCTGTCAGTATAAACCAGTGGGTTGTTTGTTTTTTCCCTGCCTTGTGTTTTATATATATATATATATTAGTAAAGAACTGTTATTCCTATTCCCCATATCTTTGCCTGAAGGCCCGTTAATTTCAAAATTATAATAGTTTGGAGGGAAGGGGGTTGCACTCTCCATTTCAAGGGAGGCTCCTGCCTTCCTCCACAGACACCTGTCTTTTTCAAACCAAGACAGATTTTGGCGCCCAACGTGGGGCTCGAGGGCATCGAGAGATAAAGGAATAACGGTTTTTGTGCATTGGATATAGATTCCTTGTTAAGTGGCATCATGTGGGCTAGCTTATCCCGGTTCTTGTGGCATGTGGTGGTGGCTGTATTTCTCCCATTTGCAGGCCCTTATCTAAACATGGGTCCTATAACTAAGGCTACCGTGACTGTTATCCAGTTTGTTTTATGGATTAATAAGGTGAGGAATTCATGGCTTATTAACTTCCTCTGGAAGGCGGGCACATGGATTCGGAGCTATCAAACACTAAATGTATGCTTTTGGGGTTACTTTACTAATGGTACCTACTGTGAGGAAATGACACCGGGAGAAACTTTCTCCCAACCCCTAACCCAGCTCTTTGGGTCTACTCCACCAGTTTTCGAAGGATTCAGAGCTTTCCTAAGTGCTAATGATATCATACAGTGGCTAGTGTTGCTGATAATCCTGTTTTATTCAGTATTCAGAGATCAGGGGAGATTGGCTTGGATAACTACCCTGACTAGGAATGCTGCTCCAGAATCTGACCCTGCCTCACAGCTCACATCAGAAATGAACCACTCGGATTGGGTGAAGGAGATACGTGAGATGGGCCAGATGCTGAAGGAGTGCATTCTCTCAGCTGCTGGGAATCCCTCCTCCTGCCTTGAAGAGGGAGAGTCTAATGGTGCAGCAGTAGAACCCACAGACGTTACAACCGTCCAGGTTCCAGCTGAAACGCAAGGGCAGTCAGAGCCAGCAGCAGTCGCCCCTGTGGAAACGAGGAAATCTAAGATGAAATCAGACCACTCAGTTAAGAAAGGAGGGCCCTCAGAACCTGCAGGCGAGCCAGTGGTTGAGATACTCACCGAGTCCCTGACGTATGACAGTCTCCGTAATCTGCACAAAGACATCGTACGGCGGGGGCGTGAGGCTTTTACAACCTGGTTACTTCGGGTCTGGGATCTTATGGGTACGGGTGTGCAACTGGATGGCAGTGAGGCAAGGAATTTGGGACCCTTGACTCAGGACTCAGGTGTCAATCTGGTATTTGTAAGGGAGCCGGGGACCCTTTCCCTCTGGGAGCGGCTTTTAATGAGTGTGAGAGAGAGGTTTGTCCACAGAGAGAGAATGCAGGAGCACCATCATAGAATGCGCTGGAAGACCCTTGAGGAAGGGATCCAGCAGCTGAGAGAAGTGGCAGTATTGGAGGTACTCTTTGGGAGGGATGGACAGCATGGTAACGACCCTGACAAAGTCAGGTGCACAGGGCAAATGTTGTGGAATCTGGCAAATCTAGGGCCATCCGAATACTCCACCTTCATTGCAATGATTAATGCAGATAACGACCGAGAGACAGTGGGTTCTGTCACGAGCAAGCTTAGAAATTTTGAAAGCATGATCAATGGCCCAATGCAGGCTAACGTTTCTGCTGTGATTAAGAGCCTACAAGAGGAGATGAGGGAAATAAAGGAGGAGGTGAGGAGGAGCAGTTCCCATTTGGCACCGGTACAAGTCACAGGCCCCAAAGTCGGAGCCCAACGTCCCCCAGCTAGAGGGAGAGGGTACACCCCACGAGCTGAGCTATGGTACTTCCTGCGCGACCATGGGGAAGACATGGGAAGGTGGGATGGGAAACCCACTTCTGTCCTGGCAGCACGGGTGCGTCAACTCAAGGAGGGAAACACTAACCGGGGGAGTAACACTAAAGTGAAGGTAGCCTCAACCTCCCAGGACCGAGCTGCCAGATATTACAGAAGGGAGGATGATCTGACAGATCCCCTTGAAGGAACCTCTAGTATGTATGTCCAGGAAGGGAATGGTAACCAGTGCTAGAGGGGCCCTGCCTCTAGCCAGGGAGAGGCACGGGAAAACCGGATATTTTGGACGGTGTGGATCCGATGGCCTGGCACGTCAGAGCCACAAAAATACAAAGCGTTAGTTGATACTGGTGCGCAGTGTACCCTAATGCCATCGGGACATGTGGGGGCAGAACCTGTTTCCATTGCCGGGGTAACGGGGGGATCGCAGCAATTGACTCTGTTGGAAGCCGAGGTGAGCCTTACTGGGAAGGAGTGGCAGAAACATCCGATTGTGACTGGCCCAGAGGCCCCGTGCATTCTGGGCATAGACTTCCTCCGGAACGGCTATTACAAGGACCCAAAAGGTCTCAGGTGGGCATTTGGGATAGCTGCTGTGGAGGCAGAGAGCATTAGGCAATTGAACACCTTGCCCGGACTATCAGAAAACCCATCTGCAGTAGGGCTCTTGAAGGTGGAAGAGCAACAAGTGCCAATTGCCACCTCGACAGTGCACCGCCGGCAGTATCGGACGAATCGAGATGCCGTGATCCCCATCCACAAAATGATCCGCGAGCTGGAGAGTCAAGGGGTGGTCAGCAAGACCCACTCACCCTTCAACAGCCCCATTTGGCCTGTGCGCAAGTCTGACGGAGAATGGAGATTGACTGTGGACTATCGTGGCTTGAATGAAGTGACTCCACCGTTGAGCGCTGCCGTGCCGGACATGCTGGAACTCCAGTACGAGCTGGAGTCCAAGGCAGCAAAGTGGTATGCCACTATTGACATTGCCAATGCTTTTTTCTCCATTCCTCTGGCAGCAGAATGTAGGCCTCAGTTTGCCTTCACCTGGAGGGGCGTACAGTACACCTGGAACCGACTGCCCCAGGGGTGGAAGCACAGTCCCACCATCTGCCATGGACTGATCCAGGCTGCACTGGAAAAGGGTGAAGCTCCGGAACATCTGCAGTACATCGATGACATCATTGTGGGGGGGAACACAGCAAAGGAAGTATTTGGGAAAGGAGAGAAGATCATCCAGATTCTCCTGGAAGCTGGTTTTGCCATCAAGAAGAGCAAAGTCAAGGGACCTGCCCGAGAGATCCAGTTCCTGGGGGTAAAGTGGCAAGACGGACGGCGTCAGATCCCCACCGAGGTCATCAATAAGATCGCTGCGATGTCTCCACCAACCAGCGAGAAGGAAACACAGGCTTTCCTAGGCGCCATAGGTTTTTGGAGAATGCACATTCCTGAGTACAGCCAGATTGTGAGCCCTCTGTACCTGGTTACCCGCAAGAAGAACGATTTCCACTGGGGCCCTGAACAGCAACAAGCTTTTGCCCAAATCAAGCGGGAGATCGCTCATGCGCTAGCCCTTGGCCCAGTCAGGA
The DNA here is from genome assembly GCF_034619465.1 of Leptosomus discolor. Lineage (NCBI taxonomy): Eukaryota > Metazoa > Chordata > Aves > Leptosomiformes > Leptosomidae > Leptosomus > Leptosomus discolor. The sequence continues at coordinate 867,422 of NW_028237897.1, forward strand.
CGGGACCAGAGGTGAGGAACGTGCTCTACTCTGCGGCCGGGAACAATGGTTTGTCCTGGAGCCTTTGGCAGAAGGTGCCTGGAGAGACTCGTGGCCGACCACTGGGATTCTGGAGTCGAAGTTATAGAGGGTCTGAGGCCAACTACACTCCCACAGAGAAGGAAATCCTAGCAGCCTATGAAGGAGTCCAAGCTGCCTCGGAAGTGATTGGCACCGAAGCACAACTCCTCCTGGCACCCCGACTACCGGTGCTGGGGTGGATGTTTAAAGGAAAGGTTCCCTCCACCCACCACGCCACTGACGCCACATGGAGCAAATGGATTGCCCTCATCACACAACGCGCCCGTATTGGAAACCCAAATCGCCCTGGGATTTTGGAGATCATTACGAACTGGCCGGAAGGTGAAGACTTTGGCCTCACTGACGAAGAGGAGCAGGAACAAGTGACGCGGGCTGAAGAAGCTCCACCGTACAACCAACTACCAGCAGAGGAAACACGATATGCTCTTTTCACTGACGGTTCCTGTCGCATCGTAGGGATGAACCGGAAGTGGAAAGCAGCCGTATGGAGCCCCACACGACAGGTCGCACAAGCTACTGAAGGAGAAGGTGGATCAAGTCAACTTGCTGAACTCAAAGCCGTTCAACTAGCCCTGGACATTGCTGAAAGAGAGAAGTGGCCAAAGCTCTACCTTTATACTGATTCGTGGATGGTAGCCAATGCTCTGTGGGGCTGGCTGGAAAGGTGGAAAAAGGCCAACTGGCAGCGTAGGGGAAAACCAATTTGGGCTGCTGATGAGTGGAAAGATATTGCCACTCGGGTAAAGAAGCTACCTGTGAGGGTCCGTCATGTAGATGCTCATGTCCCCAGGAGTCGGGCTAATGAAGAACATCGTAACAATGAACAGGTAGATCAGGCTGCAAAAATAGAGGTGTCCCAGATAGACTTGGATTGGCAACATAAAGGAGAGTTGTTCTTAGCTCGATGGGCCCATGATGCCTCAGGCCATCAAGGCAGAGAGGCCGCTTATAAATGGGCACGGGACCGAGGGGTGGATCTAACCATGAACAGTATCTCCCAGGTTATCCAAGACTGTGAGACCTGTGCTGCGATCAAGCAGGCCAAGCGGGTGAAGCCTCTGTGGTACGGCGGACGATGGTCGAAGTACAGGTATGGGGAAGCCTGGCAAATTGACTACATCACTCTTCCCCAAACCCGTCAAGGCAAGCGCTACGTGCTGACCATGGTGGAAGCAACCACTGGGTGGCTGGAGACCTACCCTGTGCCTCATGCTACCGCCCGGAACACCATCTTGGGCCTGGAAAAGCAAGTTCTTTGGAGACATGGCACCCCTGAGAGAATCGAGTCAGACAACGGGACACATTTCAAGAATAGCCTCATAAGCACTTGGGCCAGAGAACATGGAATCGAATGGCTATATCATATCCCTTATCATGCACCAGCTGCCGGGAAAGTTGAACGGTGCAATGGGCTACTTAAGACTACCCTAAAAGCACTTGGAGGAGGGACTTTCAAAAATTGGGAACTGAACTTAGCAAAGGCCACCTGGATGGTCAATACCCGAGGGTCCATCAATCGAGCTGGTCCTGCCCAGTCTGGACCCTTGCACACAGTGGACGGAGATAAAGTCCCTGTGGTACACACGAGAGGTATGTTAGGAAAGACTGTTTGGATTAATCCCACATCAGGCAAAGGCACACCCCTCCGTGGGGTTGTTTTTGCTCAAGGACCTGGTTACACTTGGTGGGTAATGCAGAAAAATGGGGAAACCCGTTGTGTACCACAAGGAGACCTAATTTTAAGTGAGAACTCTGTGTAAGGTTTCATTGTGTATATATGTATATATGTATCTGTAAGGGGGCATTGGGTTGGGTACGGTGTAGATGGTAATAGAATAAGGGGTGGATTATGTCCTGGGTTACAGTGTAAAATGTGCCAAAAGAAAAAAAATATATTCTATTACCATCTTCAGGAGCTGTTGAGACCAGGTGGGGCGGTGCTCCCTGCCTCCCCCCCTCTGGACTATCTCCTGTTACTGGGCACAACAATGCCTTATCGCCTGACCCATCGGTAACTCGCTCCTGGGCTATCTCCTGTTCATGGCCCATCAAGGAACTGCCTCACGACTCCCCATCCCACTGTGAGATGCTCCGCCCGGGGAGGGGGGGGGAAGGAGCCAAGCAGTCCATGCCAAATAAAAACGGAGATTTTGAACACCCTAGCAGCCTTTCTTCCACTGGATTCCCAGAGGAGCTTTTCCCCCCACTGGAGTTCCAGAGGACGAGAGCTACCTGCCGACCCCTGGACCTTCGGAGGAAGACCAGACTCTTTTACCTGATTGCTGCTTCCACAGAACTACACCCATCGCTTCAGGAGGACTGCAGCCAGCATCTTATCGGACTGCTACTGCCACCCTAACAGGGTGTCAGGTTGTATTCCTGACTCTGTCAGTATAAACCAGTGGGTTGTTTGTTTTTTCCCTGCCTTGTGTTTTATATATATATATATATTAGTAAAGAACTGTTATTCCTATTCCCCATATCTTTGCCTGAAGGCCCGTTAATTTCAAAATTATAATAGTTTGGAGGGAAGGGGGTTGCACTCTCCATTTCAAGGGAGGCTCCTGCCTTCCTCCACAGACACCTGTCTTTTTCAAACCAAGACAGATTTTGGCGCCCAACGTGGGGCTCGAGGGCATCGAGAGATAAAGGAATAACGGTTTTTGTGCATTGGATATAGATTCCTTGTTAAGTGGCATCATGTGGGCTAGCTTATCCCGGTTCTTGTGGCATGTGGTGGTGGCTGTATTTCTCCCATTTGCAGGCCCTTATCTAAACATGGGTCCTATAACTAAGGCTACCGTGACTGTTATCCAGTTTGTTTTATGGATTAATAAGGTGAGGAATTCATGGCTTATTAACTTCCTCTGGAAGGCGGGCACATGGATTCGGAGCTATCAAACACTAAATGTATGCTTTTGGGGTTACTTTACTAATGGTACCTACTGTGAGGAAATGACACCGGGAGAAACTTTCTCCCAACCCCTAACCCAGCTCTTTGGGTCTACTCCACCAGTTTTCGAAGGATTCAGAGCTTTCCTAAGTGCTAATGATATCATACAGTGGCTAGTGTTGCTGATAATCCTGTTTTATTCAGTATTCAGAGATCAGGGGAGATTGGCTTGGATAACTACCCTGACTAGGAATGCTGCTCCAGAATCTGACCCTGCCTCACAGCTCACATCAGAAATGAACCACTCGGATTGGGTGAAGGAGATACGTGAGATGGGCCAGATGCTGAAGGAGTGCATTCTCTCAGCTGCTGGGAATCGTTCCTCCTGCCTTGAAGAGGGAGAGTCTAATGGTGCAGCAGTAGAACCCACAGACGTTACAACCGTCCAGGTTCCAGCTGAAACGCAAGGGCAGTCAGAGCCAGCAGCAGTCGCCCCTGTGGAAACGAGGAAATCTAAGATGAAATCAGACCACTCAGTTAAGAAAGGAGGGCCCTCAGAACCTGCAGGCGAGCCAGTGGTTGAGATACTCACCGAGTCCCTGACGTATGACAGTCTCCGTAATCTGCACAAAGACATCGTACGGCGGGGGCGTGAGGCTTTTACAACCTGGTTACTTCGGGTCTGGGATCTTATGGGTACGGGTGTGCAACTGGATGGCAGTGAGGCAAGGAATTTGGGACCCTTGACTCAGGACTCAGGTGTCAATCTGGTATTTGTAAGGGAGCCGGGGACCCTTTCCCTCTGGGAGCGGCTTTTAATGAGTGTGAGAGAGAGGTTTGTCCACAGAGAGAGAATGCAGGAGCACCATCATAGAATGCGCTGGAAGACCCTTGAGGAAGGGATCCAGCAGCTGAGAGAAGTGGCAGTATTGGAGGTACTCTTTGGGAGGGATGGACAGCATGGTAACGACCCTGACAAAGTCAGGTGCACAGGGCAAATGTTGTGGAATCTGGCAAATCTAGGGCCATCCGAATACTCCACCTTCATTGCAATGATTAATGCAGATAACGACCGAGAGACAGTGGGTTCTGTCACGAGCAAGCTTAGAAATTTTGAAAGCATGATCAATGGCCCAATGCAGGCTAACGTTTCTGCTGTGATTAAGAGCCTACAAGAGGAGATGAGGGAAATAAAGGAGGAGGTGAGGAGGAGCAGTTCCCATTTGGCACCGGTACAAGTCACAGGCCCCAAAGTCGGAGCCCAACGTCCCCCAGCTAGAGGGAGAGGGTACACCCCACGAGGTGAGCTATGGTACTTCCTGCGCGACCATGGGGAAGACATGGGAAGGTGGGATGGGAAACCCACTTCTGTCCTGGCAGCACGGGTGCGTCAACTCAAGGAGGGAAACACTAACCGGGGGAGTAACACTAAAGTGAAGGTAGCCTCAACCTCCCAGGACCGAGCTGCCAGATATTACAGAAGGGAGGATGATCTGACAGATCCCCTTGAAGGAACCTCTAGTATGTATGTCCAGGAAGGGAATGGTAACCAGTGCTAGAGGGGCCCTGCCTCTAGCCAGGGAGAGGCACGGGAAAACCGGATATTTTGGACGGTGTGGATCCGATGGCCTGGCACGTCAGAGCCACAAAAATACAAAGCGTTAGTTGATACTGGTGCGCAGTGTACCCTAATGCCATCGGGACATGTGGGGGCAGAACCTGTTTCCATTGCCGGGGTAACGGGGGGATCGCAGCAATTGACTCTGTTGGAAGCCGAGGTGAGCCTTACTGGGAAGGAGTGGCAGAAACATCCGATTGTGACTGGCCCAGAGGCCCCGTGCATTCTGGGCATAGACTTCCTCCGGAACGGCTATTACAAGGACCCAAAAGGTCTCAGGTGGGCATTTGGGATAGCTGCTGTGGAGGCAGAGAGCATTAGGCAATTGAACACCTTGCCCGGACTATCAGAAAACCCATCTGCAGTAGGGCTCTTGAAGGTGGAAGAGCAACAAGTGCCAATTGCCACCTCGACAGTGCACCGCCGGCAGTATCGGACGAATCGAGATGCCGTGATCCCCATCCACAAAATGATCCGCGAGCTGGAGAGTCAAGGGGTGGTCAGCAAGACCCACTCACCCTTCAACAGCCCCATTTGGCCTGTGCGCAAGTCTGACGGAGAATGGAGATTGACTGTGGACTATCGTGGCTTGAATGAAGTGACTCCACCGTTGAGCGCTGCCGTGCCGGACATGCTGGAACTCCAGTACGAGCTGGAGTCCAAGGCAGCAAAGTGGTATGCCACTATTGACATTGCCAATGCTTTTTTCTCCATTCCTCTGGCAGCAGAATGTAGGCCTCAGTTTGCCTTCACCTGGAGGGGCGTACAGTACACCTGGAACCGACTGCCCCAGGGGTGGAAGCACAGTCCCACCATCTGCCATGGACTGATCCAGGCTGCACTGGAAAAGGGTGAAGCTCCGGAACATCTGCAGTACATCGATGACATCATTGTGGGGGGGAACACAGCAAAGGAAGTATTTGGGAAAGGAGAGAAGATCATCCAGATTCTCCTGGAAGCTGGTTTTGCCATCAAGAAGAGCAAAGTCAAGGGACCTGCCCGAGAGATCCAGTTCCTGGGGGTAAAGTGGCAAGACGGACGGCGTCAGATCCCCACCGAGGTCATCAATAAGATCGCTGCGATGTCTCCACCAACCAGCGAGAAGGAAACACAGGCTTTCCTAGGCGCCATAGGTTTTTGGAGAATGCACATTCCTGAGTACAGCCAGATTGTGAGCCCTCTGTACCTGGTTACCCGCAAGAAGAACGATTTCCACTGGGGCCCTGAACAGCAACAAGCTTTTGCCCAAATCAAGCGGGAGATCGCTCATGCGCTAGCCCTTGGCCCAGTCAGGACGGGACCAGAGGTGAGGAACGTGCTCTACTCTGCGGCCGGGAACAATGGTTTGTCCTGGAGCCTTTGGCAGAAGGTGCCTGGAGAGACTCGTGGCCGACCACTGGGATTCTGGAGTCGAAGTTATAGAGGGTCTGAGGCCAACTACACTCCCACAGAGAAGGAAATCCTAGCAGCCTATGAAGGAGTCCAAGCTGCCTCGGAAGTGATTGGCACCGAAGCACAACTCCTCCTGGCACCCCGACTACCGGTGCTGGGGTGGATGTTTAAAGGAAAGGTTCCCTCCACCCACCACGCCACTGACGCCACATGGAGCAAATGGATTGCCCTCATCACACAACGCGCCCGTATTGGAAACCCAAATCGCCCTGGGATTTTGGAGATCATTACGAACTGGCCGGAAGGTGAAGACTTTGGCCTCACTGACGAAGAGGAGCAGGAACAAGTGACGCGGGCTGAAGAAGCTCCACCGTACAACCAACTACCAGCAGAGGAAACACGATATGCTCTTTTCACTGACGGTTCCTGTCGCATCGTAGGGATGAACCGGAAGTGGAAAGCAGCCGTATGGAGCCCCACACGACAGGTCGCACAAGCTACTGAAGGAGAAGGTGGATCAAGTCAACTTGCTGAACTCAAAGCCGTTCAACTAGCCCTGGACATTGCTGAAAGAGAGACGTGGCCAAAGCTCTACCTTTATACTGATTCGTGGATGGTAGCCAATGCTCTGTGGGGCTGGCTGGAAAGGTGGAAAAAGGCCAACTGGCAGCGTAGGGGAAAACCAATTTGGGCTGCTGATGAGTGGAAAGATATTGCCACTCGGGTAAAGAAGCTACCTGTGAGGGTCCGTCATGTAGATGCTCATGTCCCCAGGAGTCGGGCTAATGAAGAACATCGTAACAATGAACAGGTAGATCAGGCTGCAAAAATAGAGGTGTCCCAGATAGACTTGGATTGGCAACATAAAGGAGAGTTGTTCTTAGCTCGATGGGCCCATGATGCCTCAGGCCATCAAGGCAGAGAGGCCGCTTATAAATGGGCACGGGACCGAGGGGTGGATCTAACCATGAACAGTATCTCCCAGGTTATCCAAGACTGTGAGACCTGTGCTGCGATCAAGCAGGCCAAGCGGGTGAAGCCTCTGTGGTACGGCGGACGATGGTCGAAGTACAGGTATGGGGAAGCCTGGCAAATTGACTACATCACTCTTCCCCAAACCCGTCAAGGCAAGCGCTACGTGCTGACCATGGTGGAAGCAACCACTGGGTGGCTGGAGACCTACCCTGTGCCTCATGCTACCGCCCGGAACACCATCTTGGGCGTGGAAAAGCAAGTTCTTTGGAGACATGGCACCCCTGAGAGAATCGAGTCAGACAACGGGACACATTTCAAGAATAGCCTCATAAGCACTTGGGCCAGAGAACATGGAATCGAATGGCTATATCATATCCCTTATCATGCACCAGCTGCCGGGAAAGTTGAACGGTGCAATGGGCTACTTAAGACTACCCTAAAAGCACTTGGAGGAGGGACTTTCAAAAATTGGGAACTGAACTTAGCAAAGGCCACCTGGATGGTCAATACCCGAGGGTCCATCAATCGAGCTGGTCCTGCCCAGTCTGGACCCTTGCACACAGTGGACGGAGATAAAGTCCCTGTGGTACACACGAGAGGTATGTTAGGAAAGACTGTTTGGATTAATCCCACATCAGGCAAAGGCACACCCCTCCGTGGGGTTGTTTTTGCTCAAGGACCTGGTTACACTTGGTGGGTAATGCAGAAAAATGGGGAAACCCGTTGTGTACCACAAGGAGACCTAATTTTAAGTGAGAACTCTGTGTAAGGTTTCATTGTGTATATATGTATATATGTATCTGTAAGGGGGCATTGGGTTGGGTACGGTGTAGATGGTAATAGAATAAGGGGTGGATTATGTCCTGGGTTACAGTGTAAAATGTGCCAAAAGAAAAAAAATATATTCTATTACCATCTTCAGGAGCTGTTGAGACCAGGTGGGGCGGTGCTCCCTGCCTCCCCCCCTCTGGACTATCTCCTGTTACTGGGCACAACAATGCCTTATCGCCTGACCCATCGGTAACTCGCTCCTGGGCTATCTCCTGTTCATGGCCCATCAAGGAACTGCCTCACGACTCCCCATCCCACTGTGAGATGCTCCGCCCGGGGAGGGGGGGGAAGGAGCCAAGCAGTCCATGCCAAATAAAAACGGAGATTTTGAACACCCTAGCAGCCTTTCTTCCACTGGATTCCCAGAGGAGCTTTTCCCCCCACTGGAGTTCCAGAGGACGAGAGCTACCTGCCGACCCCTGGACCTTCGGAGGAAGACCAGACTCTTTTACCTGATTGCTGCTTCCACAGAACTACACCCATCGCTTCAGGAGGACTGCAGCCAGCATCTTATCGGACTGCTACTGCCACCCTAACAGGGTGTCAGGTTGTATTCCTGACTCTGTCAGTATAAACCAGTGGGTTGTTTGTTTTTTCCCTGCCTTGTGTTTTATATATATATATATTAGTAAAGAACTGTTATTCCTATTCCCCATATCTTTGCCTGAAGGCCCGTTAATTTCAAAATTATAATAGTTTGGAGGGAAGGGGGTTGCACTCTCCATTTCAAGGGAGGCTCCTGCCTTCCTCCACAGACACCTGTCTTTTTCAAACCAAGACAGATTTTGGCGCCCAACGTGGGGCTCGAGGGCATCGAGAGATAAAGGAATAACGGTTTTTGTGCATTGGATATAGATTCCTTGTTAAGTGGCATCATGTGGGCTAGCTTATCCCGGTTCTTGTGGCATGTGGTGGTGGCTGTATTTCTCCCATTTGCAGGCCCTTATCTAAACATGGGTCCTATAACTAAGGCTACCGTGACTGTTATCCAGTTTGTTTTATGGATTAATAAGGTGAGGAATTCATGGCTTATTAACTTCCTCTGGAAGGCGGGCACATGGATTCGGAGCTATCAAACACTAAATGTATGCTTTTGGGGTTACTTTACTAATGGTACCTACTGTGAGGAAATGACACCGGGAGAAACTTTCTCCCAACCCCTAACCCAGCTCTTTGGGTCTACTCCACCAGTTTTCGAAGGATTCAGAGCTTTCCTAAGTGCTAATGATATCATACAGTGGCTAGTGTTGCTGATAATCCTGTTTTATTCAGTATTCAGAGATCAGGGGAGATTGGCTTGGATAACTACCCTGACTAGGAATGCTGCTCCAGAATCTGACCCTGCCTCACAGCTCACATCAGAAATGAACCACTCGGATTGGGTGAAGGAGATACGTGAGATGGGCCAGATGCTGAAGGAGTGCATTCTCTCAGCTGCTGGGAATCGTTCCTCCTGCCTTGAAGAGGGAGAGTCTAATGGTGCAGCAGTAGAACCCACAGACGTTACAACCGTCCAGGTTCCAGCTGAAACGCAAGGGCAGTCAGAGCCAGCAGCAGTCGCCCCTGTGGAAACGAGGAAATCTAAGATGAAATCAGACCACTCAGTTAAGAAAGGAGGGCCCTCAGAACCTGCAGGCGAGCCAGTGGTTGAGATACTCACCGAGTCCCTGACGTATGACAGTCTCCGTAATCTGCACAAAGACATCGTACGGCGGGGGCGTGAGGCTTTTACAACCTGGTTACTTCGGGTCTGGGATCTTATGGGTACGGGTGTGCAACTGGATGGCAGTGAGGCAAGGAATTTGGGACCCTTGACTCAGGACTCAGGTGTCAATCTGGTATTTGTAAGGGAGCCGGGGACCCTTTCCCTCTGGGAGCGGCTTTTAATGAGTGTGAGAGAGAGGTTTGTCCACAGAGAGAGAATGCAGGAGCACCATCATAGAATGCGCTGGAAGACCCTTGAGGAAGGGATCCAGCAGCTGAGAGAAGTGGCAGTATTGGAGGTACTCTTTGGGAGGGATGGACAGCATGGTAACGACCCTGACAAAGTCAGGTGCACAGGGCAAATGTTGTGGAATCTGGCAAATCTAGGGCCATCCGAATACTCCACCTTCATTGCAATGATTAATGCAGATAACGACCGAGAGACAGTGGGTTCTGTCACGAGCAAGCTTAGAAATTTTGAAAGCATGATCAATGGCCCAATGCAGGCTAACGTTTCTGCTGTGATTAAGAGCCTACAAGAGGAGATGAGGGAAATAAAGGAGGAGGTGAGGAGGAGCAGTTCCCATTTGGCACCGGTACAAGTCACAGGCCCCAAAGTCGGAGCCCAACGTCCCCCAGCTAGAGGGAGAGGGTACACCCCACGAGCTGAGCTATGGTACTTCCTGCGCGACCATGGGGAAGACATGGGAAGGTGGGATGGGAAACCCACTTCTGTCCTGGCAGCACGGGTGCGTCAACTCAAGGAGGGAAACACTAACCGGGGGAGTAACACTAAGTGAAGGTAGCCTCAACCTCCCAGGACCGAGCTGCCAGATATTACAGAAGGGAGGATGATCTGACAGATCCCCTTGAAGGAACCTCTAGTATGTATGTCCAGGAAGGGAATGGTAACCAGTGCTAGAGGGGCCCTGCCTCTAGCCAGGGAGAGGCACGGGAAAACCGGATATTTTGGACGGTGTGGATCCGATGGCCTGGCACGTCAGAGCCACAAAAATACAAAGCGTTAGTTGATACTGGTGCGCAGTGTACCCTAATGCCATCGGGACATGTGGGGGCAGAACCTGTTTCCATTGCCGGGGTAACGGGGGGATCGCAGCAATTGACTCTGTTGGAAGCCGAGGTGAGCCTTACTGGGAAGGAGTGGCAGAAACATCCGATTGTGACTGGCCCAGAGGCCCCGTGCATTCTGGGCATAGACTTCCTCCGGAACGGCTATTACAAGGACCCAAAAGGTCTCAGGTGGGCATTTGGGATAGCTGCTGTGGAGGCAGAGAGCATTAGGCAATTGAACACCTTGCCCGGACTATCAGAAAACCCATCTGCAGTAGGGCTCTTGAAGGTGGAAGAGCAACAAGTGCCAATTGCCACCTCGACAGTGCACCGCCGGCAGTATCGGACGAATCGAGATGCCGTGATCCCCATCCACAAAATGATCCGCGAGCTGGAGAGTCAAGGGGTGGTCAGCAAGACCCACTCACCCTTCAACAGCCCCATTTGGCCTGTGCGCAAGTCTGACGGAGAATGGAGATTGACTGTGGACTATCGTGGCTTGAATGAAGTGACTCCACCGTTGAGCGCTGCCGTGCCGGACATGCTGGAACTCCAGTACGAGCTGGAGTCCAAGGCAGCAAAGTGGTATGCCACTATTGACATTGCCAATGCTTTTTTCTCCATTCCTCTGGCAGCAGAATGTAGGCCTCAGTTTGCCTTCACCTGGAGGGGCGTACAGTACACCTGGAACCGACTGCCCCAGGGGTGGAAGCACAGTCCCACCATCTGCCATGGACTGATCCAGGCTGCACTGGAAAAGGGTGAAGCTCCGGAACATCTGCAGTACATCGATGACATCATTGTGGGGGGGAACACAGCAAAGGAAGTATTTGGGAAAGGAGAGAAGATCATCCAGATTCTCCTGGAAGCTGGTTTTGCCATCAAGAAGAGCAAAGTCAAGGGACCTGCCCGAGAGATCCAGTTCCTGGGGGTAAAGTGGCAAGACGGACGGCGTCAGATCCCCACCGAGGTCATCAATAAGATCGCTGCGATGTCTCCACCAACCAGCGAGAAGGAAACACAGGCTTTCCTAGGCGCCATAGGTTTTTGGAGAATGCACATTCCTGAGTACAGCCAGATTGTGAGCCCTCTGTACCTGGTTACCCGCAAGAAGAACGATTTCCACTGGGGCCCTGAACAGCAACAAGCTTTTGCCCAAATCAAGCGGGAGATCGCTCATGCGCTAGCCCTTGGCCCAGTCAGGACGGGACCAGAGGTGAGGAACGTGCTCTACTCTGCGGCCGGGAACAATGGTTTGTCCTGGAGCCTTTGGCAGAAGGTGCCTGGAGAGACTCGTGGCCGACCACTGGGATTCTGGAGTCGAAGTTATAGAGGGTCTGAGGCCAACTACACTCCCACAGAGAAGGAAATCCTAGCAGCCTATGAAGGAGTCCAAGCTGCCTCGGAAGTGATTGGCACCGAAGCACAACTCCTCCTGGCACCCCGACTACCGGTGCTGGGGTGGATGTTTAAAGGAAAGGTTCCCTCCACCCACCACGCCACTGACGCCACATGGAGCAAATGGATTGCCCTCATCACACAACGCGCCCGTATTGGAAACCCAAATCGCCCTGGGATTTTGGAGATCATTACGAACTGGCCGGAAGGTGAAGACTTTGGCCTCACTGACGAAGAGGAGCAGGAACAAGTGACGCGGGCTGAAGAAGCTCCACCGTACAACCAACTACCAGCAGAGGAAACACGATATGCTCTTTTCACTGACGGTTCCTGTCGCATCGTAGGGATGAACCGGAAGTGGAAAGCAGCCGTATGGAGCCCCACACGACAGGTCGCACAAGCTACTGAAGGAGAAGGTGGATCAAGTCAACTTGCTGAACTCAAAGCCGTTCAACTAGCCCTGGACATTGCTGAAAGAGAGACGTGGCCAAAGCTCTACCTTTATACTGATTCGTGGATGGTAGCCAATGCTCTGTGGGGCTGGCTGGAAAGGTGGAAAAAGGCCAACTGGCAGCGTAGGGGAAAACCAATTTGGGCTGCTGATGAGTGGAAAGATATTGCCACTCGGGTAAAGAAGCTACCTGTGAGGGTCCGTCATGTAGATGCTCATGTCCCCAGGAGTCGGGCTAATGAAGAACATCGTAACAATGAACAGGTAGATCAGGCTGCAAAAATAGAGGTGTCCCAGATAGACTTGGATTGGCAACATAAAGGAGAGTTGTTCTTAGCTCGATGGGCCCATGATGCCTCAGGCCATCAAGGCAGAGAGGCCGCTTATAAATGGGCACGGGACCGAGGGGTGGATCTAACCATGAACAGTATCTCCCAGGTTATCCAAGACTGTGAGACCTGTGCTGCGATCAAGCAGGCCAAGCGGGTGAAGCCTCTGTGGTACGGCGGACGATGGTCGAAGTACAGGTATGGGGAAGCCTGGCAAATTGACTACATCACTCTTCCCCAAACCCGTCAAGGCAAGCGCTACGTGCTGACCATGGTGGAAGCAACCACTGGGTGGCTGGAGACCTACCCTGTGCCTCATGCTACCGCCCGGAACACCATCTTGGGCGTGGAAAAGCAAGTTCTTTGGAGACATGGCACCCCTGAGAGAATCGAGTCAGACAACGGGACACATTTCAAGAATAGCCTCATAAGCACTTGGGCCAGAGAACATGGAATCGAATGGCTATATCATATCCCTTATCATGCACCAGCTGCCGGGAAAGTTGAACGGTGCAATGGGCTACTTAAGACTACCCTAAAAGCACTTGGAGGAGGGACTTTCAAAAATTGGGAACTGAACTTAGCAAAGGCCACCTGGATGGTCAATACCCGAGGGTCCATCAATCGAGCTGGTCCTGCCCAGTCTGGACCCTTGCACACAGTGGACGGAGATAAAGTCCCTGTGGTACACACGAGAGGTATGTTAGGAAAGACTGTTTGGATTAATCCCACATCAGGCAAAGGCACACCCCTCCGTGGGGTTGTTTTTGCTCAAGGACCTGGTTACACTTGGTGGGTAATGCAGAAAAATGGGGAAACCCGTTGTGTACCACAAGGAGACCTAATTTTAAGTGAGAACTCTGTGTAAGGTTTCATTGTGTATATATGTATATATGTATCTGTAAGGGGGCATTGGGTTGGGTACGGTGTAGATGGTAATAGAATAAGGGGTGGATTATGTCCTGGGTTACAGTGTAAAATGTGCCAAAAGAAAAAAAATATATTCTATTACCATCTTCAGGAGCTGTTGAGACCAGGTGGGGCGGTGCTCCCTGCCTCCCCCCCTCTGGACTATCTCCTGTTACTGGGCACAACAATGCCTTATCGCCTGACCCATCGGTAACTCGCTCCTGGGCTATCTCCTGTTCATGGCCCATCAAGGAACTGCCTCACGACTCCCCATCCCACTGTGAGATGCTCCGCCCGGGGAGGGGGGGGAAGGAGCCAAGCAGTCCATGCCAAATAAAAACGGAGATTTTGAACACCCTAGCAGCCTTTCTTCCACTGGATTCCCAGAGGAGCTTTTCCCCCCACTGGAGTTCCAGAGGACGAGAGCTACCTGCCGACCCCTGGACCTTCGGAGGAAGACCAGACTCTTTTACCTGATTGCTGCTTCCACAGAACTACACCCATCGCTTCAGGAGGACTGCAGCCAGCATCTTATCGGACTGCTACTGCCACCCTAACAGGGTGTCAGGTTGTATTCCTGACTCTGTCAGTATAAACCAGTGGGTTGTTTGTTTTTTCCCTGCCTTGTGTTTTATATATATATATATATTAGTAAAGAACTGTTATTCCTATTCCCCATATCTTTGCCTGAAGGCCCGTTAATTTCAAAATTATAATAGTTTGGAGGGAAGGGGGTTGCACTCTCCATTTCAAGGGAGGCTCCTGCCTTCCTCCACAGACACCTGTCTTTTTCAAACCAAGACAGATTTTGGCGCCCAACGTGGGGCTCGAGGGCATCGAGAGATAAAGGAATAACGGTTTTTGTGCATTGGATATAGATTCCTTGTTAAGTGGCATCATGTGGGCTAGCTTATCCCGGTTCTTGTGGCATGTGGTGGTGGCTGTATTTCTCCCATTTGCAGGCCCTTATCTAAACATGGGTCCTATAACTAAGGCTACCGTGACTGTTATCCAGTTTGTTTTATGGATTAATAAGGTGAGGAATTCATGGCTTATTAACTTCCTCTGGAAGGCGGGCACATGGATTCGGAGCTATCAAACACTAAATGTATGCTTTTGGGGTTACTTTACTAATGGTACCTACTGTGAGGAAATGACACCGGGAGAAACTTTCTCCCAACCCCTAACCCAGCTCTTTGGGTCTACTCCACCAGTTTTCGAAGGATTCAGAGCTTTCCTAAGTGCTAATGATATCATACAGTGGCTAGTGTTGCTGATAATCCTGTTTTATTCAGTATTCAGAGATCAGGGGAGATTGGCTTGGATAACTACCCTGACTAGGAATGCTGCTCCAGAATCTGACCCTGCCTCACAGCTCACATCAGAAATGAACCACTCGGATTGGGTGAAGGAGATACGTGAGATGGGCCAGATGCTGAAGGAGTGCATTCTCTCAGCTGCTGGGAATCCCTCCTCCTGCCTTGAAGAGGGAGAGTCTAATGGTGCAGCAGTAGAACCCACAGACGTTACAACCGTCCAGGTTCCAGCTGAAACGCAAGGGCAGTCAGAGCCAGCAGCAGTCGCCCCTGTGGAAACGAGGAAATCTAAGATGAAATCAGACCACTCAGTTAAGAAAGGAGGGCCCTCAGAACCTGCAGGCGAGCCAGTGGTTGAGATACTCACCGAGTCCCTGACGTATGACAGTCTCCGTAATCTGCACAAAGACATCGTACGGCGGGGGCGTGAGGCTTTTACAACCTGGTTACTTCGGGTCTGGGATCTTATGGGTACGGGTGTGCAACTGGATGGCAGTGAGGCAAGGAATTTGGGACCCTTGACTCAGGACTCAGGTGTCAATCTGGTATTTGTAAGGGAGCCGGGGACCCTTTCCCTCTGGGAGCGGCTTTTAATGAGTGTGAGAGAGAGGTTTGTCCACAGAGAGAGAATGCAGGAGCACCATCATAGAATGCGCTGGAAGACCCTTGAGGAAGGGATCCAGCAGCTGAGAGAAGTGGCAGTATTGGAGGTACTCTTTGGGAGGGATGGACAGCATGGTAACGACCCTGACAAAGTCAGGTGCACAGGGCAAATGTTGTGGAATCTGGCAAATCTAGGGCCATCCGAATACTCCACCTTCATTGCAATGATTAATGCAGATAACGACCGAGAGACAGTGGGTTCTGTCACGAGCAAGCTTAGAAATTTTGAAAGCATGATCAATGGCCCAATGCAGGCTAACGTTTCTGCTGTGATTAAGAGCCTACAAGAGGAGATGAGGGAAATAAAGGAGGAGGTGAGGAGGAGCAGTTCCCATTTGGCACCGGTACAAGTCACAGGCCCCAAAGTCGGAGCCCAACGTCCCCCAGCTAGAGGGAGAGGGTACACCCCACGAGCTGAGCTATGGTACTTCCTGCGCGACCATGGGGAAGACATGGGAAGGTGGGATGGGAAACCCACTTCTGTCCTGGCAGCACGGGTGCGTCAACTCAAGGAGGGAAACACTAACCGGGGGAGTAACACTAAAGTGAAGGTAGCCTCAACCTCCCAGGACCGAGCTGCCAGATATTACAGAAGGGAGGATGATCTGACAGATCCCCTTGAAGGAACCTCTAGTATGTATGTCCAGGAAGGGAATGGTAACCAGTGCTAGAGGGGCCTGCCTCTAGCCAGGGAGAGGCACGGGAAAACCGGATATTTTGGACGGTGTGGATCCGATGGCCTGGCACGTCAGAGCCACAAAAATACAAAGCGTTAGTTGATACTGGTGCGCAGTGTACCCTAATGCCATCGGGACATGTGGGGGCAGAACCTGTTTCCATTGCCGGGGTAACGGGGGGATCGCAGCAATTGACTCTGTTGGAAGCCGAGGTGAGCCTTACTGGGAAGGAGTGGCAGAAACATCCGATTGTGACTGGCCCAGAGGCCCCGTGCATTCTGGGCATAGACTTCCTCCGGAACGGCATATTACAAGGACCCAAAAGGTCTCAGGTGGGCATTTGGGATAGCTGCTGTGGAGGCAGAGAGCATTAGGCAATTGAACACCTTGCCCGGACTATCAGAAAACCCATCTGCAGTAGGGCTCTTGAAGGTGGAAGAGCAACAAGTGCCAATTGCCACCTCGACAGTGCACCGCCGGCAGTATCGGACGAATCGAGATGCCGTGATCCCCATCCACAAAATGATCCGCGAGCTGGAGAGTCAAGGGGTGGTCAGCAAGACCCACTCACCCTTCAACAGCCCCATTTGGCCTGTGCGCAAGTCTGACGGAGAATGGAGATTGACTGTGGACTATCGTGGCTTGAATGAAGTGACTCCACCGTTGAGCGCTGCCGTGCCGGACATGCTGGAACTCCAGTACGAGCTGGAGTCCAAGCAGCAAAAGTGGTATGCCACTATTGACATTGCCAATGCTTTTTTCTCCATTCCTCTGGCAGCAGAATGTAGGCCTCAGTTTGCCTTCACCTGGAGGGGCGTACAGTACACCTTGAACCGACTGCCCCAGGGGTGGAAGCACAGTCCCACCATCTGCCATGGACTGATCCAGGCTGCACTGGAAAAGGGTGAAGCTCCGGAACATCTGCAGTAACATCGATGACATCATTGTGGGGGGGAACACAGCAAAGGAAGTATTTGGGAAAGGAGAGAAGATCATCCAGATTCTCCTGGAAGCTGGTTTTGCCATCAAGAAGAGCAAAGTCAAGGGACCTGCCCGAGAGATCCAGTTCCTGGGGGTAAAGTGGCAAGACGGACGGCGTCAGATCCCCACCGAGGTCATCAATAAGATCGCTGCGATGTCTCCACCAACCAGCGAGAAGGAAACACAGGCTTTCCTAGGCGCCATAGGTTTTTGGAGAATGCACATTCCTGAGTACAGCCAGATTGTGAGCCCTCTGTACCTGGTTACCCGCAAGAAGAACGATTTCCACTGGGGCCCTGAACAGCAACAAGCTTTTGCCCAAATCAAGCGGGAGATCGCTCATGCGCTAGCCCTTGGCCCAGTCAGGACGGGACCAGAGGTGAGGAACGTGCTCTACTCTGGCGGCCGGGAACAATGGTTTGTCCTGGAGCCTTTGGCAGAAGGTGCCTGGAGAGACTCGTGGCCGACCACTGGGATTCTGGAGTCGAAAGTTATAGAGGGTCTGAGGCCAACTACACTCCACAGAGAAGGAAATCTAGCAGCCTATGAAGGAGTCCAAGCTGCCTCGGAAGTGATTGGCACCGAAGCACAACTCCTCCTGGCACCCCGACTACCGGTGCTGGGGTGGATGTTAAAAGGAAAGGTTCCCTCCACCACCACGCCACTGACGCCACATGGAGCAAATGGATTGCCCTCATCACACAACGCGCCCGTATTGGAAACCCAAATCGCCTGGGATTTGGAGATCATTACGAACTGGCCGGAAGGTGAAGACTTTGGGCCTCACTGACGAAGAGGAGCAGGAACAAGTGACGCGGGCTGAAGAAGCTCCACCGTACAACCAACTACCAGCAGAGGAAACACGATATGCTCTTTTCACTGACGGTTCCTGTCGCATCGTAGGGATGAACCGGAAGTGGAAAGCAGCCGTATGGAGCCCCACACGACAGGTCGCACAAGCTACTGAAGGAGAAGGTGGATCAAGTCAACTTGCTGAACTCAAAGCCGTTCAACCTAGCCCTGGACATTGCTGAAAGAGAGACGTGGCCAAAGCTCTACCTTTATACTGATTCGTGGATGGTAGCCAATGCTCTGTGGGGCTGGCTGGAAAGGTGAAAAGGCCAACTGGCAGCGTAGGGGAAAACCAATTTGGCTGCTGATGAGTGGAAAGATATTGCCACTCGGGTAAAGAAGCTACCTGTGAGGGTCCGTCATGTAGATGCTCATGTCCCCAGGAGTCGGGCTAATGAAGAACATCGTAACAATGAACAGGTAGATCAGGCTGCAAAAATAGAGGTGTCCCAGATAGACTTGGATTGGCAACATAAAGGAGAGTTGTTCTTAGCTCGATGGGCCCATGATGCCTCAGGCCATCAAGCAGAGAGGCCGCTTATAAATGGGCACGGGACCGAGGGGTGGATCTAACCATGAACAGTATCTCCCAGGTTATCAAGACTGTGAGACCTGTGCTGCGATCAAGCAGGCCAAGCGGGTGAAGCCTCTGTGGTACGGCGGACGATGGTCGAAGTACAGGTATGGGAAGCCTGGCAAATTGACTACATCACTCTTCCCAAACCCGTCAAGGCAAGCGCTACGTGCTGACCATGGTGGAAGCAACCACTGGGTGGCTGGAGACCTACCCTGTGCCTCATGCTACCGCCCGAACACCATCTTGGGCGTGGAAAAGCAAGTTCTTTGGAGACATGGCACCCCTGAGAGAATCGAGTCAGACAACGGGACACATTTCAAGAATAGCCTCATAAGCACTTGGGCCAGAGAACATGGAATCGAATGGCTATATCATATCCCTTATCATGCACCAGCTGCCGGAAAGTTGAACGGTGCAATGGGCTACTTAAGACTACCTAAAAGCACTTGGAGGAGGGACTTTCAAAATTGGGAACTGAACTTAGCAAAGGCCACCTGGATGGTCAATACCCGAGGGTCCATCAATCGAGCTGGTCCTGCCCAGTCTGGACCCTTGCACACAGTGGACGGAGATAAAGTCCCTGTGGTACACACGAGAGGTATGTTAGGAAAGACTGTTTTGGATTAATCCCACATCAGGCAAAGGCACACCCCTCCGTGGGGTTGTTTTTGCTCAAGGACCTGGTTACACTTGGTGGGTAATGCAGAAAAATGGGGAAACCCGTTGTGTACCACAAGGAGACCTAATTTTAAGTGAGAACTCTGTGTAAGGTTTCATTGTGTATATATGTATATATGTATCGTAAGGGGCATTGGGTTGGGTACGGTGTAGATGGTAATAGAATAAGGGGTGGATTATGTCCTGGGTTACAGTGTAAAATGTGCCAAAAGAAAAAAAATATATTCTATTACCATCTTCAGGAGCTGTTGAGACCAGGTTGGGCGGTGCTCCCTGCCTCCCCCCCTCTGACTATCTCCTGTTACTGGGCACAACAATGCCTTATCGCCTGACCCATCGGTAACTCGCTCCTGGGCTATCTCCTGTTCATGGCCCATCAAGGAACTGCACTCACGACTCCCCATCCCACTGTGAGATGCTCCGCCGGGGAGGGGGGGGAAGGAGCCAAGCAGTCCATGCCAAATAAAAAACGGAGATTTTGAACACCCTAGCAGCCTTTCTTCCACTGGATTCCCAGAGGAGCTTTTCCCCCCACTGGAGTTCCAGAGGACGAGAGCTACCTGCCGACCCCTGGACCTTCGGAGGAAGACCAGACTCTTTTACCTGATTTGCTGCTTCCACAGAACTACACCCATCGCTTCAGGAGGACTGCAGCCAGCATCTTATCGGACTGCTACTGCCAACCCTAACAGGGATGTCAGGTTGTATTCCTGACTCTGTCAGTATAAAACCAGTGGGTTGTTTGTTTTTTTCCCCTGCCTTGTGTTTTATATATATATAATATTAGTAAAGAACTGTATTCCTATTCCCCATACTTTGCCTGAAGGCCCGTTAATTTCAAAATATAATAGTTTGGAGGGAAGGGGGTTGCACTCTCCATTCAAGGGAGGCTCCTGCCTTCCTCCACAGACACCTGTCTTTTTCAAACCAAGACAGATTTTGGCGCCCAACGTGGGGCTCGAGGGCATCGAGAGATAAAGGAATAACGGTTTTGTGCATTGGATATAGATTCCTTGTTAAGTGGCATCATGTGGGCTAGCTTATCCCGGTTCTTGTGGCATGTGGTGGTGGCTGTATTTCTCCCCATTTGCAGGCCCTTATCTAAACATGGGTCCTATAACTAAGGCTACCGTGACTGTTATCCAGTTTGTTTTATGCATTAATAGGTGAGGAATCATGGCTTATTAACTGTCCTCTGAAGGCGGGCACATGGATTCGGAGCTATCAAACACTAAATGTATGCTTTTGGGGTTACTTTAATATGGTACCTACTGTGAGGAAATGACACCGGGAGAAACTTTCTCCCAACCCCTAACCCAGCTCTTTGGGTCTACTCACCAGTTTTCGAAGGATTCAGAGCTTTCCTAAGTGCTAATGATATCATACAGTGGCTGGTGTTGCTGATAATCCTGTTATATTCAGTATTCAGAGATCAGGGGAGATTGGCTTGATAACTACCCTGACTAGGAATGCTGCTCCAGATCTGACCCTGCCTCACAGCTCACATCCAGAATGACCACTCGGATTGGGTGAAGGAGATACGTGAGATGGGCCAGATGCTGAAGGAGTGCATTCTCTCAGCTGCTGGGAAATCCCTCCTCCTGCCTTGAAGAGGAGAGTCTAATGGTGCAGCAGTAGAAACCCACAGACGTTACAACGTCCAGGTTCCAGCTGAAACGCAAGGGCAGTCAGAGCCAGCAGCAGTCCCCCTGTGGAAACGAGGAAATCTAAGATGAAATCAGACCACTCAGTTAAGAAAGGAGGGCCCTCAGAACCTGCAGGCGAGCCAGTGGTTGAGATACTCACCGAGTCCCTGACGTATGACAGTCTCCGTAATCTGCACAAAGACATCGTACGGCGGGGGCGTGAGGCTTTTACAACCTGGTTACTTCGGGTCTGGGATCTTATGGGTACGGGTGTGCAACTGGATGGCAGTGAGGCAAGGAATTTGGGACCCTTGACTCAGGACTCAGGTGTCAATCTGGTATTTGTAAGGGAGCCGGGGACCCTTTCCCTCTGGGAGCGGCTTTTAATGAGTGTGAGAGAGAGGTTTGTCCACAGAGAGAGAATGCAGGAGCACCATCATAGAATGCGCTGGAAGACCCTTGAGGAAGGGATCCAGCAGCTGAGAGAAGTGGCAGTATTGGAGGTACTCTTTGGGAGGGATGGACAGCATGGTAACGACCCTGACAAAGTCAGGTGCACAGGGCAAATGTTGTGGAATCTGGCAAATCTAGGGCCATCCGAATACTCCACCTTCATTGCAATGATTAATGCAGATAACGACCGAGAGACAGTGGGTTCTGTCACGAGCAAGCTTAGAAATTTTGAAAGCATGATCAATGGCCCAATGCAGGCTAACGTTT